>NW_024424119.1:41360516-41561336 GCF_017311325.1 Ursus maritimus
TCATCATCCTCTGCCTCGAGCCCTCCCTGTTCTACCACTTGGAACTACTTGGTGGTCTGGCCCTGCCATCTCTGCCAGCCTCATTCCCTCCCAGCCTCGCCCCTTGCTCTCAGTGTGTCACCACTGTGCCTTTGCACATGCTGTTCCCCCACCTCCATGTTCTCACTCCCTCACCCCTCCCACTGGAGACTCAGTCCAGGAGCTGCTCCCTCCTGGAAGCCTTCTCTTCCACCTGGGAGGAATTAGGGGCCTCTCTTGTGCTCCCACAGACCGCCGGGCTTCCCTGGGTCATGGCCATTGCCTGTCTTTGCATAACACCATAGCAGGTGCTCAATAAATATTGGTTGAATGGATGCTATTTTCCCTGCCTGCTTAGTTGTGAGAGTCTAGACTCCAATCCGTGATTCTAAAAATTTGTTCCGTGTATATTTATTGAGGACTGCTGGTGCCAGGCACTAGGTGAGGGGTATGGCAGTGAACATGAGTGAGAGATTCCCCCTCTCAAAGAGGAGGGATGTGTCCAATTCACCTTTCGACCCCAGCGCTGGGCACAGGGCTTTGCACGGCGTTAGGTGCCCTCTCAGTGTGGCTTGAGAAACACTTGAGCCCCCTCTGACTGTTGGACAATATACACACTATTATCCTTGCTCTCCCTTCCGCTGACAGACGTCTTACTCCCTGCTCATAGGAGTGGATAGAAGCATCCTGGTTTTGTACCTACCTCATTGTCTCCGGTGACTTCAGTCTTGGAGTTAACAGGGCGAGAGAAACAGCCAGAACGTCCAGGACACCGACCTTCATTGAGCTTCTTGGGCAGGTCTTTTGACATCTCTGAGCTCATTTAACTTTTCCGATGGTGGAATGGAGCCCCACGAACGTGCCTCTCAGGTCTCGCAGCCAAGAGGAGCAGCTGGGATTTTAACATAGTTTTGTCTGGTCCCTGAGCCTGTGCTGTCCAGGGCCTCACCTTGGCACTTCCAGGGGCGGAGAGATGTTCAGAAACATCTTCTTCTCTCTGGAAAGTTGAGAGCAGGTGGCTTTTAAACGGAAGGCTCCCCTGAAGCTTGGAAGAGCGGTGTAGCAGTCAAGAGTGTACCTTTCATTACTGCCATAACTTGGGATGTAATCCTTGCTGTACCTTGCTGTGTCTTTTAGAGCAATTTAACCTCCCTGAACTTCAGCTTTCCTATCTGCAAAATGGGGATGGTAAAACCTACCCCAGAATGTTGTATGAGGATTGGGTGGTGTAAAGATGTGAAGTGCTTAGGCCAGTGTCTGGCATGTGGTAAGTGTTTGATGGAGACAGGAGCCAAAGAAAAGGGCTCTTGGGTTCTGCCCAGTGGGCTGTTAGGCTCAGGTCTTCAGTGACCCACAGCACTTGGGCCAGACCAAGAAAGACCCAATGAGGTCCAACAGGAAGACTTGTGGAGCTGGAGGAGCCCCTAGGCCTCATCCAACACAGGTCGGGAGACTGGGGCCCAGAGACAGAAACGGTGGGGTCAAGGCAATTTAGGGGCGGTGTCTGCTTCCTATGGCAAAGGTGTCCAGGAGTGATGGACACATTGTCCCCTTAAGTACAGAAAAAAATACCCCCTCCTGCTCTCAGGTCTAACCTCCGAGGCTCACTCACCCACAGCTGGCAGAGCAGAGAGGAGGCTGTGATGTCACAGAGCCAGGGAACCAGGGAATGTTGCGGGCAGAGCGGTTTGCCTGGAGCACAATGTCGGGGAGGAGGGAGGGAGGACCGTGGGTCCTCTCTCTTCCTCTGTCCATGATGCCATGGTCTCCACCATGCCCATCAGATCAGCTCGGTGGTTCTGCCTCATGTAACTCTTACCCTTTTTAGAATAATATGCCAGCTGGCATGTTCTTCTCAGGGGGGTTCTAGACACTTAAACTCATGAAAGTTTGATGAGCAATGGGATATTCACAGAGTCCCTCCCCAAATGACTCATTCATTCCAAAGGGGAAAGATAGTAATTTGCAGTGGAGAAACCCGACAGCAAAAGCACCTTGAAGTGATCTATAATGTTGCCAATGGCAGGACCTACCTCCACCACGTGTCCCTGACCTGATACACTGGGGAGGATACGGTGTCACGTCTGTGGTCTTCCTGCCGAACATGCAAAACTGGCATCTTAAGATAAACACAAATTGAGGGACGCCTTATAAGACAATCATGCCTGTATGCTTCAGAAATGTGAAACTCATGGAGGACAGAATTGCTCCAGATTAGAAAACCCTGAGGGGACATGCCATGGAACTCATGATGTTGGAATTCGATCCGGCACCAGGCATCAAAGCAGCTGGAAGACATTTGGGGGCAATTGATGAGGATAGTATATCCGTGTTGAATTTCGTGTTTTCGAGAACTGTGCTGAAGTTATGTAAGAGAATATCGTTGCTCCTAGGAAATGCGCATTGAAGTATTCAGGGGTAATGGGAGCTGATGTGCACCATTCAGGCTCAAGTGGTTCAGAAAAATAACAGGAAGAGAGAAAAGAAAGGGTAGAACATGGCGGGGAGATGGGAACAATTGTGGAATCTGGGTAAAGGGCAAATAGGGGTTCTTTGTCGGATCGCAACTCTTCACTAAGTTCAAGATGACTTGAAAACAGGGACGCCTGGTGGCTCAGTGGGTTAAGTGTCTGCCTTCAGCTCAGGTCATGATCCCTGGATTCTGGGATCGAGTCCCCCGTCGAACCCCCCCATCGGGCTCCCTGCTCAGTGGGGAGTCTGCTTCTCCCTCTGCCCCTCTGCTCCTGCTATCTCTCCCTCTCTCAAATAAATAAATAAAATCTTTAAAAATATATGATTTCAAAACGAACAAGTCTATCCAGAAGGCTTGAAATTTTTGTTTTAAGTTAGTTAGACGTGACAATGTATTTAAAACCAGTAAGGCGTTTGGAAGAGCTGCTTCCTGGTGAGGAGGAGGGGGAAGAGGAGACACGGTCCTGTGATTTCACCAAGGGCTTTAATTGGAGGCAGCTCCCCCGACAGTGCTTTTTCAGGAGCTGAAGGGATTCTTGCTGGTGGCACAGAGGTGGCTCAGACGTCTTCTCCTCCGGGGGAATTTATGAATCTGTCTTCATGGCCCCTGCTCCCTGCCCCCCTCCTCCCGGAGCCCCTCCAGCAGCGTGCAGCCCTGGAGGCCTGCCTGGGAGCTGTGGACTAGAATGCTCAGGGTCTCCCAATGTGGCATGGCTGGAATGGCCAGTGGTCCTGAGAGTAGCGGTTTAGGTTTCTCTTGTAAAAACCTCTTGGGCAAACACGTGTATTCCGTCCTAAAGGAAGAAAGGAAGAAATTATGATGCTGGGTGGAACCTCTGCATCGGGCTTGGATGGACCACCCTGGTCACCTCTACCCCTGATCACGATCAGATTCTGGAATGCCGGGTGAACCATGCGGACCCCAGACCAGGACTCGGAAGTCCTCTGTGACAGGGACATGCCAATAGGTTCCGTGTTTGTACTTCATCAGTGCGTTCAGAGCTGATCAGGTGATTGGCAAAGAGCAGTGGCCTGGAAAGTGAGAGAAATGGGCCCATCCTGGTTCTAACCCTAACCTTCCTTCCCGGTGCACCTTGGAAAGCCCCTTCCCCCGGGGGGCCTCAGTCTTCTCTGTACAATGGGAGGTGGGTAATTAAACTGTGTTCCACGGAGCCCTGTGGGGGGCTTGGGAGGCAGGAGGGAGGGAGGGGCGGAGCTCGTGGGGCTCCCAGGCCCTACCCTCTTTTGACGTCCAGCAGGACCCCTCTGGTCTTTTACTGCAATTGGGCTTTGTGTGAGGTTCTGTCTGCGAGGAGGGTGTAGCTGTTTTGAGAATTCTGAGATGTCTGGGCTGGGCTGGTCCTTAGCGCCCAGCAGCCGGCCCCCCGGGGTGCTCGTGAGCTAAGCCAGGTCACCCAGGCTTGGTTGGTGCGCAGCCCTGTGGTGGCATTTCTTCTTCCTGGACCCGGCTCCTGTCCTTCCTCCATGCCCCTGAGGTGTTTTGCCCCCAGCTGAACTCGACTCTAGTCCACAGGCATGTTGTGGCATTGTTTACTTGCCATGCACCTGGCTGGATTTAGGGGAACACAGCTGTCCTCCTGGGACTTACCCTCTGGTGGCCAGAGCAGGCATGAGCTTAGAAGAGAAGCCGGATGTGTGTTCCTTCCTCCCGGACCTGCCACTCCTCACATATTTCCTAGCTCGGGAGGTCAGGCAGGCAGGTCTCAGGCTCCTGGAATCGCTCCCGCGTGTTCTAGAATAGGACTGTAGCTTCCTGGTGGGAGTGGTCCCGTCTCTCCTGTCACCCCACTTGGCTTAGCTCAGATATCAGTGGGATTTCATCATCTGGACCATGGGGGTTCCTGGTCAGTGTTAGGACCCCAGTTCGGGACTCACCCTCGTACTCATTGTTGCTGGTGGAGGAGGCTCTCTTTTCTGGTTGGATCAGAGGTTGTCCCAGAGGCAAGCGGGAGGCTTTGCTAGCATCTTTGGAATTCTTGCTGGCCAGCTCTTTCTTCTGCAAGCCTGGTGGTGATAATTCCACACCATCAGGTGGGGAGGCTCAGGAGAGGGGACGGAGGCGAAGGTGTGTTGCACGCAGGCCAGTGGTGGTTATTAGGGGGTGGGGACCCCCTGGGTCTCCCTCCTCCAGTCTTCTGAGCATTTCCCCTCAAATGCACGTGCTGGGTTCAAACTACATATATTCTTTCCAAACATAAAGTTTACCCTTTCGTCTGTTTATAAATGCGAGTGCATATCCATTACGGAAAAGCTGCGAAATAGTGAAGAGTATGAAGTAGGACTAGAAATGCCCCAAACACCCATCCCTTCAGATGTGATCACAGTTCCCACCTTTTCTTACGCATATTTTTTCACAGCCCATTATATCCTGTGTGTCACGGAGGCATTCTATTTTTTTCGTAGATGATACATCAGAAACATTTTTCTCCAGTCACTAAGTTTTAAGAAATAATGGTTGTATAATATTGTTTTGCAGGTAATTCAAGAGTCATTTAAACAATATTCTTTCTTTTGGGTGTTTAGATTGTTTTCACTGCATAAATACCGTAATGGTGAACACGGTTGTATATAAGACTTTGTTTTTATATAGACTTCTAAGTTCTTGAAAGTATAACAGCAGACTGGGCTGTGTCCTGTAATGAACAGTTCTGTCCTTTCCTAGATGCCCGGCTGCAGCAAGTCACTCCCCTCCCATGCCTGTTTTCAGAGCCGCAACAGGACGCATCCATTTTGGGTAATCATGTCCCCTTCTTAGAGCCGTTGTAGGGATCAAATAATATCACTGTTTGCCTGCATCCGCTCTGAAACAGTGGGGGACTTACCTGATCACAGCTGGGTCCCTAATGCCTAGACAGGGCCTTGCATGTAGTAGGGGCTCAGTCACTATCATGGTTATTATCTTGGAAAAAGGGATTGACATTTTGAAGGGTCTGGGTTTTTATTGTGAAATTATTTACAGGGGAAGTATTTGAAAGACCCCCACGATGGATTTCTGGCAAAATCTGCCACGAGAATTTTTCTCCTGCTGTTGAACTGCTCCGTCTCCTAATAGGACTGTGCCAGCCACCTCACTGGTCTCCCTGCCTATCGTTTATTGGTTTGGGTTTGGAGGCTCCCAGCTGATTTTAGGTTGGAATTATCACTCAAAAGCTGAAGGAAATGGGAGGCTATCTCAGCAGAGGGGGGATGAACACAACGAGGTCTAGAGAGGCCAGGCGGGGCGTGCTTGTCTGCTACCTACTGCAGGTCCATGGCTGATGCTCTCGGGTGTGACTGGGGACCTTGGAGTCATCCGCGGCATGGGGCCCCTCACAGTCTCTGCAGCATAAGCAGAAGACCTTCGAGGCCAGGTTCTGGTGGGCTGCTGTAGGAGGTAAAGGAATGGGGGCCACTGGACATTCACCGTGATGGGGGTCATACTGGGTCAGCCTCTCCCAAGATAGAATAGCCTTCCCCGCTCCCAAATCTTGCATAGCTCCCCATGGCCAGCAGACCCAGGCCCTTCTGTCTAGGTTGCCCTCTCTTAAAACTATTTTTCCCATTCTACACAGAATTTTCTTACCCATGGAGAGGAGTCGAAGCCTTTACTCTGCCAGCTTTGCCTGTCGGGGTGCCTTGTTGAATCCGATGATCTTGAATTTGAACCCAGTTCCCTGAGCAGGACTGTTTGCTAAATAAACATAAGACTGTGGATGACAAATGCTAGCCCTTTACCTGAGCTCACACTCCAGAGAGAATCCCCCGACCGCGAAATCCCAGCTCATGCCGAAATGCATGCAGACACGCTCAGTTTTTAGATCGATCTGTGTTCTGCCCCATTTCTAGGTGCGTATTCTTGGAGAGACTCCTTAACCTTCTCGAACCTCACTCTTTTCATGGGCAAAGTGGGAATGAAGTGCCTACTTATAGAAGTAAAGGGTTCAATATATGAAAAGTCACCCCCGTGCTGCTTGGCACGTAAGAAACGCCCAGTCAATGGTCACTCCATTCCCTTTCCCTTCCCTCCATGTGGTTCGTTGGCTCCAGAATATTCCAGCTGGTCCAGGTTCCAGGAGAACATGGCAGTGAAGCACAGTCTTGCAGGTTGAGGTCCTGGTTCTGCCACCAACTTGCTGACTGGCTGCGGGTAAGTCCATGTGTATCTCTGTGTCTCAGGAACCTTATCAGTATTAGAGGAGGTTAGGCTAGATGGTGTCTTCAGGGATCTTTCTGGTTCTGATGGTCCAGAATTATAAAAACTTGTTTTAGTCCCAAACTCCTTGTCTCTGGATACTTCCTATTCTCACTCCCCTTTCTGTGGCAAGACCCCCTTTTAGGAAATTCTTATCATGGTATTTGGCTGATGTCCCTCCTAAGACCCAATTCACTATGTGAGCTGCCTCACTCATGGACACCTGTTTCTCAATTTCTCTACTGCTCTCCCCTGGTCCAAGCCACCATTATCTCTTGTCTGAATTAGAACAATAGCTTCCTAACTGATCTCTTTGCTTCTTTTACCCTTGATCTTTTAAATTAATACAAAACCTTTAACTTCCGGCGCAAACGCTATTCGATAATAGCACAGTTTCTATATAGTGGCTAGATACACCCAGCAGACTAGACACATATGAATGTCCCCATTTTGTGGGATCCTTGGACCCAAGGGGTCTTCTGTGGGTCCAGTGAACCCCCATTTCCATCAGTCTTCGGGATTTGCTGCCAAGTGAGATTTTGACACGATTTGAGCTCTGACGTCTTTCCTTGAGCTCTCTTTAATGAACTTACCTATCTTCTTAGGATTTATAAACAGATAGACATTTATATAAGGCAATGAGTTCTTTTGTTTTGGAGATGCACCGTTTAGCAAATATGCTTGCCATTAATATGCTTTTTCTGCTGCTTGCTTTAGTTTCAATTTCCCTTATGTAAATTCTTGCCTCGCGGGGTTTTGCTTGGTTCCAGATTGCCTCCCGTATGTTGAATGTAAAACGAAGTGTTTCGTAAGGAAGGAATGGAAGCGTAGGTCTGACAAGCTCTCACCACAGGTCAGCCCTGAGCACTACCAGTGGGAGGTCTGCTGGGTGGTGATCAGTGTGTATAAAGGTAATTGCTAAAACTCTGCCTTGGGTCCCTCCAAACCTTCCTGAACACCTGTTCTGTCTTGTTAACATAATGAAAGGTCACTTTCCTCAGCCCGTATTCTGGAGTGAGTGATTTGCAGGTTATTGATCAGATGGCTTCTTCTAGGCTCTCACAGGCCACGGAATTCAAGACACCACACATCACTGTGTCAACTGTGGTGTATCCTCTCCTGTTTGCCATGGTCTCACCCACATTAAAGTTGCTGCCTCTTCCTGGAAAAACTCCTGCTTCGTATATACCTTCTCACTATATGTCCCTTCGTGTCTGTGCGTATATTAATAAATGGAAAAATTTCACCAGATGACTTGGAATAATGGGCACGATGGCAAACCTTTAATGTCAAAAATAAGAGATTTCAGAGGGACTCTAGACAAAAGAAAAGACAAAAACACCAAATATTCAGTAGAGAGAGAGCGTCTTTGATTGGTGTGTTCTGGCCTCAGAAAGAAAATAAAGAAGTACTCCTACTCAAACCTTCTGAAACCTACTTTCTTTACATCTCTTTTTCTCTCTCCACCCAGCTTTATCGTTACCACCCACTTACACTCTTTCTATTTCTTCCCGTGACTGCCTAACTAAACTCCCTTCATTTCTGTAGAAAAGTACAATCAACATTGTGCAATATCCCCCAAAACTCCTATACCAGGGGGTGAGTGCACAGAGGTTGAATTCAAACCCTGGGCAACAATGGAGTCGAAGGGCAAAGATTTAGAATCATCCCAAATTTCAGAATGACAGAAAGCAGCTGTATTAAATTCAGGATTCCGTTAGTTATTCTCACTCTTATTGACCATTGAATTTGTACCAATCGCTTCACTTAATGGTTGACCTTCAATGAGGGGGGGAAATGTTTAAGAGCAGCAGGATGGAAAAAGCCAGAAGATTTAAACAACCCATCCACACGTAATTCAAAAAAGTGGATTTGAGAAGAAAAATAGGAAATGTACCATGTAAACCTATTTCAAAAGTCTTTCTCTTATGGCTTATGATGGCTTTCTCTTATGTTAAGATGAATTACTGGGAGATTTAATAGACTTCAGGACACTTTCAAAGAAATTCTAGGGCAGACCAACAGCTTAAGTAAAGGGAGCCTTTCCTTCTCGCTTTGCGAAAGGCTCAGACCTAAAATAGGGAACTTAGATAAAATAAATTGGAATGGGAAATGCCGACTTAGATCTCCTCATCATTTTCAAAGAGTCCTCCAAAATTAACCAGAAATGGCCTCTTGGAGAAAACAGTTGGCTTCTGAAATAAAAACAGAACCCAAACTCCTCTGTCCATAAAGAATATGAAGCCTGTTGATAAGGACCCTTATATTTACTGCGAGCAGAAAACCATCGGGGCGCGCCTGGGTGGCTCAGTCATTAAGCGTCTGCCTTCGGCTTAGGGTGTGATCTTGGCGTTCTGGGATCGAGCCCCACATCAGGCTCCTCTGCTGGGAGCCTGCTTCTTCCTCTCCCGCTCCCCCTGCTCATGGTCCCTCTCTGGCTGGCTGTCTCTCTCTCTGTCAAATAAATAAATAAAATTTTTTAATTAAAAAAAAAAACCATTGGAAGAACTCTTGTCTCAAATCTGTCCAGTGATGCCACTCTGAGGAGATCTTAGCACTCAACACATTCCTACCCTTCCTCTAAACGCTCAAGGGGAATTGTTGAGATAGACAGACAATACTGCTTGTCGACATGATTTGTTTCTTAGGTGGAAATCAGACTCTTTAATGCCAGCTAGAACCGGGAGTCTTCTGTGTGACTGACACATGGACCATTCCACGTGTACAACTCCCCAACACCCCCAGCAGACTATGTTGTCTCACACGGCATTGGAAGGAATGAAACCCTTCCCGGGGCTATCAAATACCAAAAGGTGGACCAGACTTCTGCGGACGGAGGGTCCTCCATAGGAGCTGGACAACCCAAGCTTTCTCCTTTTCTCACACCTTGGCTGACATAGCAAATCAGACAGCCCACACCAACCAATTGAAATGTTAGCTCAAGTAATTATGGATAATAGAATGCCTTTGGATTTTATTTTGGCTGATCAGAGAGAGGACGCACCTTTGCTAGCACTTCATGACGAACCTCAATTAATGCCCCAGGTGAGGTTTCTAAGCCCTAAGAAAAGGCAACCTGGCCATCTAAAGTAGACATGGAATCATTTGAAATTTATTTTCTCGGTCACGCTTGGGAAACTGTGGATTATGATCCTGGAGTGCCTTCCAGACCCTTCTTTTAATTAATCTAATTATTTAATCTAATAATTAAAATCTTTTAATTATTATTATTATTTTTTAATGAATATTGTTCGCCTCACAGTCATTTAGTGGCTGCTGTCCAGAGAGTCAAAGGATCTTATGGGGCCACTGGCCCCACATACAGCTCCACAGATGATTCAAAGATAAAACCGAAAGACATCAGGCTGGCTGATCCTCGGACTGAATCTGAGATCACTGTAGGTGGAAAGGGAAACCGTGTCTTCAAGGAAAGTGGAGAACAGTGGTTGAACACACGTGCAATCCCTGAGGGTCTCTCCCGCAGCTTTGGTTGAGGGAGGACCAAAAGGGGGAGGCTGAGAAGGAGAGAGAAGTTCCCACTCTCCTAAGTAAAGACCGATTGCTCTGTAACCACGGTTAATGGCTAATCTCCAGAACCTGTTTTAAACTCATTAATGAAACTTTGCCTTAGTGACCGTTCTCCTGAAAGGAAGAGATACACAACGGTAGGGTCGGTACCCTTTCCCAGCTGACACATTGAGGGGAGGTCTCTTTCTCTACAGCAGCTCACAGAGATGCAAATAGCCCGGAGATCGCTCCATATGAGCAGTGCAGTTTAAAGGTAGGTTTGTCTGAGTCTAGCATCAATGTTTTCCATACCTTTACTCCAGCCAGCAATTTTGTGAGAAAAAGGGGAAGCACAAATGCTTTCTCCTTTAAGTCTTCGTAGCAAAGAGTTTTGGACTTTTGAGCTCTCTCCAGAAATGGAAATCCTCTCAAAGGAGGTCGAGTAGCAGTTACAGGCACATTCTTTGGGGGATAATTCTTAAGGATCTACCACTTATTAAGTTATGAAATTGACAAGACTTTTACTTCCTTAAGGCTCAGTTTTTTTCGTATGTAAAACAAGGATGACGATAATAGCATCTACCCTAGAAGGTGGCTGCGAGGATGAATGATGGAAAGTGCTTAGCACAGCTGCCTGGTACATTGCAAAAGCTTCATAAACGTAAACGCTGATGCTGACAACGACGCTGAGTTGACGCTGGCTGGGATGGGGGTGGGGGAGGGTGGAGAAGGGGCAATGTTTCTTGCACTACCACTGCCCGCCTCTAGATGGAGACAGGAGCCAAAGAAAAGGGCTCTTGGGTTCTGCCCAGTGGGCTGTGAGGCTCAGGTCTTCAGTGACCCACAGCACTTGGGCCAGACCAAGGAAGACCCAACGAGGTCCAACAGGAAGACTTGTGGAGCTGGAGGAGCCCCTAGGCCTCATTCAACACAGGTGGGGAGACTGGGGCCCAGAGACAGAAACGGTGGGGTCAAGGCAATTTAGGGGCGGTGTCTGCTTCCTATGGCAAAGGTGTCCAGGAGTGATGGACACATTGTCCCCTTAAGTACAGAAAAAAATACCCCCTCCTGCTCTCAGGTCTAACCTCTGAGGCTCACTCACCCACAGCTGGCAGAGCAGAGAGGAGGCAGTGATGTCACAGAGCCAGGGAATCAGGGAATGTTGGGGGCAGAGGGGTTTGCCTGGAGCACAACAGCAGGGAGGAGGGGGGAGGACCGTGGATCCTCTCTCCAGTGGTCCTTTCCTCTGTCCAGGATGCCATGCTCTCCGCTGTGGTGTCCATCCGGGCACTGGAACAGAAGTCCTTGTGCTTCCTGTGGAAGCATCTCGAGGCAGGCCGGGCCAGAAGGGGGCAGAACAGCGCTGGATACAAAAGATCCAGGTGCCCCTTCTGTCTCTGGGCAAACGGACTTCACCTCTCGGTTTTCAACGCTGCAAAATGGAAATAATGCTGATCACATGTCCTAGATATACTTTTAGGATTAAGCGAGATCAGGTAGATATAAGACGTTTAACATGGTGCCTACGTAGAGTAAGGGCTCAAGAAATAGTTGTTAATAATACGTGCAAAAATAAAGGGACATCTTCCCAGTGTCTTTCAGGTAAGAGGAGCATTTGTATTCGAGATCTCACAAAATCTCTCACCTTAAGGGGTGCCTTTTCGATTCCTTTATTTAGGAGAAACCGGGCACTATTTGGGGAAGCCAAATTAGGTGAAAGCATTCTCCATCCGTGCTCTGTTTGGATGCTTATAAAGCTCACCTGATAACCCAGGAAACAGAAGACAGCAAAGCCGTTCCACACGGTTCTGCAGTCATGGGGTCAGTGGGGCAGGGGCTGAGGTGGGAGGGGGATGTGACCTTCCCGTCATAAGTATTTGATGGTGGGTAACACAGTCTTTTGAGCCTCACTGAGAAAGCAATACTCGTAAGTGGCCACGTCGGAAGTTCTCAACTCTGGCTGCAGAGAGGTGTTTTTGAAATGTAAGCATGCCCTGAGGCCTAACTGAATTAGAGTTTTTGGGGGCAGTGGAGTGGTGCTTGGGCTTTGGGATTTTTATACAACTTTCCAGGCGATTCTTGTGTATAAGCAAGACTGAGAACCACAGAATTACGTTGCAGAGATCTCTATGCCTGTAAACAAGTGGTTCTCAGCCCAGGCCGCGCTTGGAATCGCGAGAGGAACTTGAAATAATGGGATAACCCCGTGTCCTCTCCACACCGGTAAGCTCACTATATGGGCACTGATAGTTTTTAAAACTCCCCAGGTGAGGCCCTCAATTTAAAAAGTTGAGATACAGTTGACATATAACATTGTGTAAGCTCGAGGTCTATAACGTGTTGTTTGACACATGAATATATTCCAGTATTATTACCACAGGAGCTGTAGCAAACACCTTTACCGAACTACCTAATTATCATTTCCTTTTTGCTCTGAGAACGATGAAGATCCAGTCTTAGCAGCTTTGAAGTTTATAATAAGGCATGACTTTTTTGACCTTTCCTTGTCTTTTTAAATACAATACGATTTTAATTCCCCTTCAGGGCTGAGAACCACTGACCTACAGAGATTTTAATTCTCCTTCCGCGCTGAGAACCACTGACCTACAGAGCAAAGGTAAAAAACCTACATTTTCTTGATGTTGTATGAATGAGTCCTTTTAGCTTTTCAAGGACAGCACCATAAATGGGTTCAAAAGCACTATTTTTCAAGTAAGAGATTGAGAGAACATACTTTGGAGAGCTGTGTTCAATGACGGCTGATGTTGAAGTTGTCTGTGAAGCATGTAGATGGAATTGGTTCAGGAAGGGGGTGAGGATAGCGGTATGTCCGAACCCGCGTGTTTTATGTAATATGCCATTGTAAACGCATACTGTATTGGGTCCCTATAAATAGAACTTAGTTATTTCACCCATAGTGAACATTTATCTATGCAAATGGGCAAAAATACTCTAAGGCCTCTTTGCACGAGAAACTGGGGGATTGTCTTCTGTTTGGGGTCACTTACCCTTCAAGGATATAGGGTATGGTTGCTTCCTTCCCTTTGAGTCTGGGGTAGGAGACTAGTCAGCAGGCTCCTGTACGGATTCTTGGTCCAGGCAGAGAATCATGAAATCTTGAACTAGGACACTGGCCGGCATTGAGGGGGTGGGTGTTGAATCCGGTGATTTCATAGCTCCTGGGCAATGGAGTCGGACCACCAGGTGAGAGGCCTGTCTTCTTGCTGTAAGACTTTGGCCATGGTTATTGGCCATGGTTATTAGCCCCGGACCCCTCATTTCCTTACCTTTAAAATGGAATGCTTTTAAAGGCAACAGAGTTGGTATGAGGAATAAATTCAGCCATGCATGCTAGAAGTAGAAGGGTAGAAAGGAAGCACTCAATAAACATTGCTTTATTCTTTTCCTTGTCACTATTATTATTTCACGTTGAGAGGGAAGGATGAGGAGGAGGATGGGCGGATGCCTTTGTGTCTGGCTTTCGCTTCTGTGAATATGAAATGGGAGAATTCAGCAAGAGGATTACCGTTTTGGATGAGGACAGATTCAGGCTTTTAAAGACGTTCGTTTGGAAAATAATTACAAATTTGTAGGAAGTTGTCAAAAAATGGGCAGAGAGGTCCTGTGAACCCTTCACCCAATGTTAACATCTTGCCTCACAAACAGTTTCAAAACTAGGAAATGAACATTGTTACAATTCACAGAGCGGACTCAAAGTATACCAGTTACACATGCATTGGCGTGTGCGCTCGTGCACTGCTGTGTGTAATTTCATTACATGTGTGGTTCATGTGACTGCACCACAATCAAGACACTTAACTACTGTCACTGCAAGGCTCCTGTGTATTACCCCTTCCTTGTCACACCCCCCTCTCTCCCCACCATCTCTAATCCCTGGAAACCACCCATCCTGCTCCATTTCTATAATTATGTCATTTCATGAATGTTACATAAGTGGAAATATGTATGTATCTTTCTGAGGTTGCTGGGTTTTTTCTCACTCGGCATAATTTGAAGTTCATCCAAGTCACCGTCTGTCTTAGTCGTTCATTCCTTAGAATTGCTGAGTCATAACCCTTGGTCCAGACGGACCACAGTGTGTTTAACCATTCACGCCTCGAGAGATGTTTAAGTGGTTTCTGGTCTTTGTCACAAACGAAGCTACTATGAACACTCAAGGACTTAGTTTCCATGTGAAAATAAGTTTTCATTTCGGTGGGTTCAATGCCACAGAGTGTTATCGCTGGATTTTATGGTAAACCCAGTTTTAGTTTTAAAAGGAAGTGCCAAATTATTTTCCAGAGTGACTGTCCCATTTTTCATTCCTAACGGCAATGTACAAGTGATCCTATTTTTCTGCGTCTCCTCAAGTGGGTTTTTTCCTCCCACTATTTTTTGTTTTTGCCACTTAGCCAGGTGTGTGTTGGTATCTCATCGTGAATCGAATATGCATTTTTCTAATGGCTAATGATGCGGGATATCTTTTACTGTGCTTGCTAGTTCCCCACGCACTTTCTTTGGTAAAATGTCTCTTGGTGCCTCTTGCCCATTTTCTAACTGGATTGTTTTTTAAACTCATGTTTAAAATGACAGCTTTGGGGCACCTGGGTAGCGCAGTCGTTAAGCGTCTGCCTTCGGCTCAGGGCGTGATCCTGGCATTCTGGGATCGAGCCCCACATCGGGCTCCTCCGCTGGGAGCCTGCTCCTTCTCCCTCTCCCCTGCTGTGTTCCCTCTCTCGCTGGCTGTCTCTCTGTCACATAAATAAATAAAATCTTAAAAAAAAAAATGACAGCTTTATTGAGATATAACTTATATACCACAAAATTCACACTTCTAGAAAATTCAGTTTTTATTACACTCATAGAGTCATGCCACTATCACCACTGTCTAATTCCTCAATATTTCAATCACCCCAAAAGGAACTCCATACCCATTAGTAGTCACTTTCTGTTCCCCTTCCTTCCAGCCCCTGGCAACTACGAATCTACTTTCTGTCTCTACGAATCTGCCTATTCTGGACATTTCATAGAAATGGAATCCTACAATATGTAGTCTTTTGTGTCTGGTTTCTTTCACTTATCATAACCCTTTTCAAGATTCATCCATATCGTGACATGTAGCAGTCCTTCATTTCTTTTGTCAAATAATGTTCCCTTATATTAATATATCATATTTTATCTATTCACCTGTTGATGGACATTTGCGTCGTTTCCACCTTTTGGCTCCGTGAATAATGCTGCTATGAGTACTTACTTGTGTGCAAGTCTTTTAATTGGCATGTTATCATTTTTCTTGGAGATATCTCTATCTCTACATATCTATGTATCTCTATGCACAATTCTTGGAGATATGTATATATCTGATGTATACACATGTATATATATACCTGGAAGTGAAATTGCTGAGTCATACAGTGACTCTATGTTTAGCATTTCAAGAAACTGCCCACCTATTTCCAGAGTGGCTGTACCGTTTTGTAGTGCTTCCAGAAATGTATGAGGGTTCCATTCACTTTACATCCTTGGCAATACTTGTCATTGTCTGTTTTATTTTAGCCATCCTAGTGGGTATGAGATAGTATCTCGTTATAGTTTGACTTGGGTTTTCCTACTGACTAATGATGTTGAGCATCTTTTCATGTATATATTGGCCATTTGTTTATCTTGTTTGGAGGAATATCTATTAAAATCCTTGGCCCATTTCATAGTTGGATTGAGTTTTAAGAGTTCTCTACATATTCTTGGGGCGCCTGGGTGGCACAGCGGTTAAGCGTCTGCCTTCGGCTCACAGCGTGATCCCAGCGTTCTGGGATCGAGCCCCACATCAGGCTCTTCTGCTATGAGCCTGCTTCTTCCTCTCCCACTCCCCCTGCTTGTGTTCCCTCTCTCGCTGGCTGTCTCTGTCTCTGTCGAATAAATAAATAAAATCTTTAAAAAAAAAAAAGAGTTCTCTACATATTCTGGTTACTAGACCATTATCAGGTATCTAATGTATAAATATTGCTCACATTTGGTTGATTGTTCTTTTCACTGTCTTGGTAGTGTCCTTTGAAGCACAAAAGGTTTTAATTTTGATGAAATTCAATTTAATTATTTTTTTCTTTTGTCACTTGTGTTTTGATGTCATACCTAACCAACCACCTAACCTAAGGTCATGAGGATTTACTCCTATATTTTCTTCTAGGAGTTATATAGTTTTAACTCTTACACGTAGGTCTTTAATCCATTTGGAATTAATTTTTGTATTTGGTGTGAGGTAGGGGTCCAACTTCATTGTTTGACATGGGGATATCCAGTGATCCCAGCACCTTTTGTTGAAAAGACTGTTCTTTCCCCATTCAATGGTCTTGGCACTCTTGCAGAGAATCAGTTGACCATAAATGTAGGAACTTAAATTTACTTCTGAGCATGTTACAGTTGGTATTGTAAGGGACGGTCAAATGAAGATTTCCAGAAAGGTTAAGTGAGGTATGGAGTGTGGTAGATGTCATTGTTGCTTCCAATTCTTTACTCCTGCCTATGGTCATACCTTTGCCACAGCACCAAGATGGGCAGAGTATTATTTCCTTGCTTTTGATTTTGGACTTGACCAAATGACTTGCTTTGGTCAATGATTTGTGGGCAAAAGGGACAGTAGTAGAATTTCAAGCCACTTCTGCTCTTCCTCTTCTGTCATTGACACAAAAGAACATGGCCCCATTAGCCCATTAGTCCAGGAGGAGGATGAGAGACATAGATAAGGGTCACTCCAGATGTGCACCCCAGCTAAGCCCACCTGAGATCGGTTAACCCCCATGCAACTCACACACAAGGCAATGGTGATAAGTGACTATCGCCACTGACTTCTGGGGTGGTTTGCACACAGCTGTGGTTAAGTGAGACACAGCTTATGAGGTCTTTACATACACAAAGTACTGTCCACATGAGAGGACAGACTGAGATGTCTCTCCACCTTCTTTTAAGTTTACTTCTGTTTGAATAAGAGCTCTGATCATTTAGAGTCCTCAGGACGTCTGCTATAGGTGTGGGCATTCCCACGATATTTTCCCAAAGTGAGGGCACAGTCCCCTGGTGGGAAGTAGGATGATGTAAAGTTGAGCATGGACGTGATATTACGTAGCACTAAATCCCAGCATGGGAGAGAGAATACCTTTTTAATCCTTTTGCTTTTCTTTTTATTTATTTTTATGGAGGTATAAATGACAAGTAGCACTATATGAGTTTCGGGTGTACAACATAAAGATTTGATAGCCGTCTGCACTGGAAAATGATGACCACCGTAAGTCTAGTTACCATTTGTCACCGTGAGTAGTTACAAAAATGTGTTTTTTGGTGATGAGAGCTTTTAAGATTTACTCTCTTAGCAACTTTCAAATATGCAATACGGTGTTCTTAACTCTAATAACCACATGGCCTTGCATGACTTATGTATTTTATCACTGGAAGGCTATACCTTCGGACCCCTCTCACCCATTTTGCAAGCCCCCCACACCCCTCATCTCTGGCAACCACCCATCTGTTCTTTATACCCATGAGCTTATTTAGTTTTATTTTTTAGTTTCCACACATAAGAGAAATCATACCTTTGTAGTCCTTTCAATTACACGAAGGGAGAGATTTCTGTTGATGCTACCCGCTCTGTAAGGCCTATAAACTGTTGCTAATCTCCCTTTTTTTTTAAAAAAAGATTTTATTTATTTATTTGACAGAGAGAGACAGCCAGCGAGAGAGGGAACACAAGCAGGGGGAGTGGGAGAGGAAGAAGCAGGCTCATAGCAGAGGAGCCTGATGTGGGGCTCGATCCCAGAACGCCGGGATCACGCCCTGAGCCGAAGGCAGACCCTTAAACGACTGAGCCACCCAGGCGCCCCTGATCTCCCTTTTCAACAAAAAGAAAACAGCCTATAGGCTCAGAGTCTTTGGCAGACGACGACATCAGACCAGAATTTAAGCACCTTATTTTGCTTCTATTATCTTTATTTTTGTGTGGAACTTTTCCACTGATGGTAGTGATGATACATTTCTTTAGTGTAAAAGAATAAGATGGTTTAAAGCAGAAGATTAAGGACATGCTGGTGGAGATAAGAAGTGGAGGCATGACGCTGTGTGACTACATGGAGTTTAGGACTGTGACCCACATAATAAACATTATGGGACGAATTTATGTTTCCCTTCTACTGCGCTCGTGGAGGAGCGTCGTTTTGAATGTGAACTCATCTCTTGTCCATACTTTTCGAGCTGGAAATTTGGTTTATTCTCTCAAAGGATTTAGGCTTCTCAATTTCCAGGAATCCTAACCCCTGGGCCCCCTCCAAAGCCCCAAGGTGATTGTCACGAATAAAACCCTTTTGTAGCTCTTACACAATCGATACTTAAGAACCATTTGGAAAAATCCTCTGTAAATTCACATTCTAAAAATAGGCTTGACTTTTGGATTGCTTCTAAATAAAAACATATTTTTCGATTACACTGGAGACAAAGAAAAAAAATTTCCAGTATCATTTTGAGACTTGTGGGAAAATGAAGAGAAGAAAAGTTTCACTGTTCTCGGTGAAGGTTTTGGTATTGAAATTCTGTCATGCTGGCGGGCTTCTGAGTGTGGTGGGGGTGGGGAGGAAGGAAGGGTAAGGACTGTCACCAGTCATTTAATATATCACTTATTACTCAGATCTGACACCAAGTACAAAGGCTGGAGGAGGAAGAGAAGCTCGTATCACTGTACCTGCTTGGGTCCAGGAGAACGTCTCTGAAATTCTATGGTTTCTCTGAGTCATTCCTGAATCATCTCTTTATTACAGTGAAACTTCACAGTGGCAGGATTTACTGTGGTGCAGAGACAGAGGGCTTCATTCTGGGTCTTTGGGGGCCGCCACTGAGAGGCCAGAGCTTCCGAAGAGGGGGTGCATGCCCCCGGCAAGTCTCTCTCACCTGAGGCGCTGTGCAGCAGTGACAGATAATTTCTCAGGAAGCCTGGTGGGCAATCCCTCTTGGTGCTGAGTTATAGTCTTCCTCCCTCCTCTTCTAGGAGAGTGGGCAGAGATGGAGGAGCCATGGGGCGTGTAGGGCAGCATAGAAAGCAGAGACAAAACGTGGGCTTCCCCCATTCCTTCCAAGGATGTTTCCCCCTTAACACCAAGTCATCTGGGAGGTCCATGGGCCCAAAGATTACTCACTTAGGTGGAGTCACACTTCTGCTCTTCCCACTCAGGGCAAATCACTTCCCTTCTCTGTGTCTCCTTTGGTCATGTCTAAGATGGCAGCCACAATTCCCGCCTTGCCCAGGGCGAGAAGACCTGTGTGTTTGAAGTTGCTTGTTGCCCTGCTCTGTGTGCTGTGTTTTGGAAGGGCGTCTGTGCCCTCCCTGGTGTCACACCAGGCTGCCTCTCTGGGGCCACCCACATCCTTGTGCTCCCTCTGTGAGCTTTTATGCTCACAAAGCGCCATCATTTTACTGACCCAGAGGGAATGGGGTAACTAGACTGAGGGATAAATGGGCAAGCTTTTCCTCTGAACAGCAATACCGTTGATTATATCTCCTTGTATTACACACAGATCCCAGCACGGTGCCATCTATACATGGGGGACGGTGGGTAAATAGAACTGGTTTGAGTAAGAATCTCTCTTTCTTGTTGCCTTGCTGCTTGAAAGAAGTGAACAGAGGGGAGGTGAGGAAACATCCTCTCACATGGTAGTAAGTTATCGGGGGACTGTAAGGCAAACACCAAATCCTTGCAGAAAAAACATTTTTAGAAACAGTCAAGAAGGAGATTCAAGGTTTCCAAGTCAGTGGACTTATCTACTGGTGTCTCCACACCCATTTTTCTAGGACTTTCTCTGTCCGGTAATAGGCATGCAACATGCAGCACCTTTCCCATTTCGAACATCTGACCGCCTGAATGTGCTTCATCAGTGGTCTCACTGGATGCATTAGAAGCTGCTCTTGGTGAAGGAAGGTTCGAGACCACCGAGAAGTTCCACCCCTTTCATGATGATTCTTCACTTAACGTTCTACCTGATTTCCAAGATGGTTTGTTAGCTCCCTGGGGATATGGAAGAGATGATTTCTTAAGACTGTTCCGATGAAACCCTAAAAAGTGAAATGTAACATTCTCAGAAACCAACAACATAAGACAAATCCTCTGGTTTGGGTAGGTTGGTGGGGGGCTGGTACACCACAGGAGAGTGACTTCTCCCACAAAAGTCAGCATGACAATGGGGTTAGAGCCCACCTTGGGACCACCTTGCCCAAATATAGGCAAGAATCATTTCATGGAGAGTTGGCATAATAGGAACATTTATGAGTCTTAACCGTGTGCCAGGGACTGTACTCGGTGCTTTGTTCGGAGCCACTACCTAGGATGAGATCCCAGCTCAGCTGCATGTCGGCTGTGCGGCCTTGGACGTGTTATGTGGCTTCTCTGAGCTTCAATGTCCATGCCTATAAATGAGACCATAATACCTCTTTGAGTTTTTAAAGGATTCTTTGAGACGTTGAACTCAAAGTTCTGGGTCAACATTCCATACCTAATGTTGCCATTTTGTTTTTGGTATTTGGACATTTCATACGAAATTCAGGACAACCATGAATTTCACAGCAGACGGAATGTTCTGTGGTCCTGTGTTTCAGGGCCATTCTGGATTTATTTTTTTCTCCCAAGGGGAGAGATAAATAAATACTGGAATCTCAAAGTAAGAGGATTTCGGAGTTGGAAATTCAATGAGTCTGATTTATAAAAGTGTAATAACTTTGGCCACAAATCCAGTAACGATGATTTCCAGGTAGGTAAAGACAAAGCCCATGGATCTAGGTATTTTTTTGAAAGAAGCTCTTTTTATGTATATTAGATGGAAGACACTTTTACTCTATAAAGTTTGAAAGCCTTGAGATATTGTCCCAGCCCACAAGGGAGTAGGTAGTTTAATCACAGAATTGTAAGGCTTTATAACACTTGTAGAAGGCCTTAATTAGACTCTGAGCAAATATTTCTTCCCTATAAAGTGCACATATAGGCTATATAATTTGATGGTGGTAAATTAAAATGTATTTTTCTCTCTTTTCTCTCCAAACAGGGCCACATAAACATCGCGTGGCTGCATTTTGAATATCTGACTGCTCCCTTCTCAAATCTTTTCGAGTCACACAGTTTCCCTGTACTGAGTCCAGGGCAGGAGTTGAACAGCATAATCAGATTTTTGTTTTCTGACAAAAGTTATGGCTCAGGCCAGCCAAGAAGCTTCTAGGCTCCCAAGACAGCCACTTCTATATAACTTGAAAAGCAGCCACGAGAGAGCTCAAGTAGCTTTCTCTCTATGTCTGACACAAATTGGTGCTTGATGCTCGCCTTTTTGGTCCATAAATGCGTTCAGACTGAAGGGGAAATGTCACCTGCGTGTATACACAGGTGTATCTCTGTCGGCATCTGATGGAAGGCCATCCCCTTCAGAATCTTCACTCTATGATCCTGGAAAGGAAAGAGCTAGAAGGGACTAAAGAGGCCATGCAGACCTACTGTCTCGCTTGCCCCAAGATGTAGGTTGGGATGTTGGGGCCCAAAGGAGGAAAGCATTTTCCCAAGATTAGCGGTTGAGCCCCTGGTTGAGCTGCCTGTATGGACCTAGGTCTTTTTGATCTACAGCCTGTTTGTACCTGTAGCAGAAACTACTGATTGTTTCCCAATTTCCATCCTCCACTTCCCTCTTGATAATAGAAGCTCCAGTGTATGACTAGGTGTGGAGCTGTCTGGAAAGAAGACTTCACTTCCAGTCTTCTTTGCAGTAGAGGTGGCCATGAGACAAAGTGCTGGCCAATGACATATAAGTGGTGGTGTCCTGTGTGACTTCTGGAAACATTCTTGTGCCCTTCCTCCATCCTGCTGGCTGGACTGTGGAGGTAACAGCTGGAGCTTGAGCAGCTGTTATGGATTATGAGGCGGAAGCCATGTGGAGGATGGTAGAGCATCCAGTTAAGGATCCTGGATGGCTTTGCAGAACATTATACAATCCCCTCAGTGCCCACCTCTGGGCTTTTTACGTGGGAGAATAAAACCCTGTGTGTTGAACAGCTGTTATTTCCTAAAAAATGCTTTGTCAATTGCACCTGCCTTGTCTTTAATGAGATTCCACTACCTCATTCTGCCTTCAGATCAGTTTTCTTGTTGGTAAGAGGACGGAGGTTAGTTAGGTCTTGGGAGTTCTGCTAGGGATGGTGGGACAAGGTCTCCTAGATAGCAAGGTGCTCTGTGTGTTTTCCAGGAGCCTGGGATCTGGAGGAAGAGCCACAACTGATTTTCCCCTATTGTTCAGAAGTCAGCCCAGGACGTAGAAGACACTGGGAAACGTTGCTGGAACTTGTATCAGCTATTTATTGCCACAGTAGTACAGAGTAATAAATAACCACAAAACCTCAGTAGCTTCTGACAATGCCTGTTTCTTACTCATGCCTGGGTGGTCTGCTAGTCAGCTCTGTTGAAAGTGGCTGGGCCGGTCACACGTCTGGGGAGTTGGCTGGCTACTGGAGGATCAAGGGTGGCCATGACTTTGTAGCTGGGGTGACTTGACTCTGCTTCACGTGTCTCTCCTATCCCAGGCTAGCCCACGCTTGTGGAAGAGACCACAAATAATGAGTGAAAACGTGAAGGTAATTTTTCTTGCCTTTGCTGTGACATGTCTAACATCCCATTGGCCAAAGCAAGTATCAGGGTAGGAGCCAAGGACAGAGTGGGGGAGCGCTTCACTAATACATGGCAAAGGTATGGGCATAGGATGGGGTGAGAATTGGGGCCTTAATGGGTCCAATCTATGACAGACAGACAACTGAAGGGAAAGAGGGATGGATGGAAAGAGAGAGAGAAAAAAGGCAGACAGGGAGAGGAAGTTCTCTTCACTGTGTCCATGATAAGGGCAAAGGAGGCACCAGAGGGCATTTACCTAAGTCTCTCGTGCTCTCTGGGCTTAGCCATGCTGGGGCCATCTTGGTTTGGGGACTGCCCATGGCACACCGGGACTGGAGCTTTGCCACAACCCCAGGCTGTGGGGTGTTTATATTATGACTTGCTTCTGGGCTGGGGAATCTTTGCTTCTGCGTGAGTCATTATGAAAGGCTTCACAAGCTTTACCTAGTGGTTGGGAAGAGTCCTATTTTGGAGACAAGAAGCCTTTTCAGAGAGAGCTAATTCATAACACGAAGACAGTTGTGCCGTGGCCTGAGAACTGAACTAGGAAGCAAGGGACCTGGGTTTCAGTGTGGCCTCTGCCAAGTCAGAAAAAATAACACCACAAATATGAGCTTCTCTTGGGCAATTTCTAAGTAACATAGCACTTGTCAGCAAGCGAGGAGGCTACAAAAAATATATTTTCTCTCAGTCTTCATGTTCGAGCTCCTGATCATATACTCTTAAAAAATTTATTTATTTATTTATTTATTTATTTATTTATTTGAGAGAGAGAGAGAGAGAGCAGGGGGTGGGGGGAGGAACAGGGGGAGAGGGACAAGCAGACTCTGCTCCGAGCACAGAGCCTGACGTGGGGCTCGATCTCGCAACCCTGAGATCACGATCTGAGCTGAAATAGGGTGGGACACTCAACTGACTGAGCCACCCAGGTGGCCCCTGATAATATATTCTTCAAGAAGATGAACATTCCTCCAATGGTAATAAATCTGGTAATTTAGTTTTCTATTATATGTATTGAAGATCCTTTATCATTAGTTGCTTCAAATACTTTCACAGTAATGCTTAAATATTTGTGTAAGTCATAAAATGATGCCTGGAGTAAAAATTCAAGTCATAAAATGATGGTTAGTGTGGAAATTAAAGGAAAACATCATTAATGTGAAAATTAATGATTTTAAATTTCATAATAGTCGATGTAAGAGATTTAGCAGTTAAGCGTGACCATGTTTTCCTCAAAGTCGGGGAAAAATTTAATTTGTTTTGACGGTGTTAGGATGAATACTCTTGGTCATTTTCCTTCTGTCGTAGAAGTGATTCTGGCGGTTTTCCTGAATCTTCAACACAGAGTAAATGCTTTGTTTGCTTAGTTGGTTTAAATGCAAACAGAATTAGATCCCATTCCTCTGGCGCTGGCAGATCCTGCTGGTTTTTCAGGGTCAAGGTCAAGGGCACCCCAAACAGGGCAATTTCTGAGGAGCTGAATTCTGAATGCTTGAGCTGGGCTTTTCCAATCCTCCCCCAACCCTCAAGTTCTGGGGAAGACTGAGGACCCGGAGAGGAAAGAGACTTGCCCAAGTCTCAGGGGACCACCTGGAACACTGGATCCTCCTCTTGGCTCCCTGCACATTGCTTCAGATCACGTCCTTCCATCCTACACAGGTCACGTCCCTTTAAATGGTGACTTGCCAGTTCCTAGAAGCACTAATTCAAAACATATTTCTCCGTCTGCTTTCTGAAGAGAGAAAACGATGTCATAGAATGTTGCCCCAGGGGAAAGTGGAACAAAAGGTATTTCATTTGCTCATTACCGGAGCACATTCAGCCTCACCCCTGTACGTTTGTTAACTAGATCCAGGGCCTGTCTCATTCCGTCTCAATCTTTTTAGCCCTTTCCTCCGTGGCTTGTCCTGGAATATCGAAGAGATGCCTTCTTTGCCTTGGTGCATGGTTTGTGACTTCACGTTATTATGAATTCAGGGCGGGAATGAGATTGAAGGTGTCAGCACCCAGCGCGGACAGCTGTGAGATGGAAGGGCTCCCGGGAGTGCCCCAAAGCTCCTTTGATCAGAGGGCAGAGAGATCTTAGGAGAAGTGGGGCCCAGGGACTCCGGTCCTGTCGCTTTGATTCAAATGGGACGATGACGCCTGTGGGCAGAATGATGCCTTCTGATACAGGAGACGCACCTGCTAATTTCTTGAGTCAAAGCCTTGCAGCTGGAGTCTTTCGTTTTCGGAGAGAAGCAGTAGTCCCGGTCTCGCTTGCTGATGGCGGCCAGCATTGGGCACGCCTCTGGGATCACGACTCGCAATGATTTCTTTACGTCTAGTTTGTGTTCTTCTAAATAGGATGAAAATGAGTACCTCCAGAGTATTGGTTTGGGAGGCATCCGGGGTACTGGAGTTTGGAGTGAGACTTTAGAGACCCTAACCTCGCATCGCTTTCTCATTCTCTACAGAGAATCACTTTACCTTTTTTGCCTTCGGTCTCCGCACTGCTAGGACTGCTCTCCATGTAGCCATCACCCCAGGGGACCAGACACGGGCTGAACAGGAAAGGCCCTGGCTCTCGTACTGGCTTTAAGCAGAGCAGCAAGCTGGAAGCAGCTCAAATTCTAATCAACTTCGTAAGTTGAGGATACATGTAAAATTGTGTTCAAAGCATTCTGCGATTGCAAGGGAAGCTCGAACTCTTTCTCACCTCGTAGAAATATGGCCCAGCCTTGGTATCTCAGAACTTCGTTCCTCTGTACTCCCATCATTCCTCAAGCCCTTTGCTGTTCATAATATCTCAGCAGTGAGTAGACTTCTGTTTGTCCTCTTATATGCAAATCCTGTCTTCATATCCCTGGTTCTTGGTCCTGGTTTGGACCCCCGAAGATCTCCTGAGTGGTGATCAGTCTTGGGAGCAGACTTATTTTGCCCAAGTTCATAACAGACTGATGTGCAGCGAGGGGCCATGGTGTCAATTTACAACCTATATAAATAAAAAAAAAATGTGTCCACTTATCTGTATTACATAATATGAAAATATTGGTTAAATTTCGAGATTAGGGGCACCTGGGTGGCTCAGTCCTTAAGCTTCTGCCTTTGGCTGCGGTCATGATCCCGGAGTCCTGGGATCAAGCCCCGCATCAGGCTCCCTGCTCAGCGGGGAGTCTGCTTTTCTCCTAGTGCTCTCTCTCAAATAAATAAATAATTTTTTTTTAAGATTTTATTTATTTATTCGACAGAGATAGAGACAGCCAGTGAGAGAGGGAACACAAGTAGGGGGAGTGGGAGAGGAAGAAGCAGGCTCATAGCAGAGGAGCCTGATGTGGGGCTCGATCCCACAACGCTGGGATCACGCCCTGAGCCGAAGGCAGACGCTTAACCGCTGTGCCACCCAGGCGCCCCAAAATAAATAAATTTTTTAAAAAAATAAATTTCAAGATAACGTTTTAGATGGAATAACGTAAATAACGTCTGTGTTATATTATTATTTTTGCTTGATAAGGCTGCGTAACAAATACCCTCCCCCCATCCGTGGCTTATAATCACTTATCTTTTTCTTATGGATTTGCAGTCTGTCCATGTGGCTCTGTTGGGCTTAGCTTGGATCAACAGGGCTTTGCACTAGGAAGGGGGTCAGTTTGGGTCAGTTTCCCATGTCTTCATTCTAGGGACATGAACTGAAGGGGCAGAAACTACTTGGGGGAAACTCTTATCGTGGTGAACAGCAGGGGTCCAAGAGATGTGAGCAGAAGCACATGATGCCTCTTAAGGTTGTTGTTTGGAACGGGCACACTGTCATTTCCACCCATGGCCCATCAGCTAAAATAAGTCTCGAGGCCAAGTCCGGTGTTGATGGGCTTGGATGCTTGCTTTACTTTTTCTACTCAGAGGTAGTGTCAAGTCACAAGGCAAAAAGAATATGCAGTCCTAATAATAATTACAAGGCGGGGAAGAATTGGGAGTAGCCATCCACTCCGCTACAGAGAAATATGTTAAATTCCCACAGTGGGAGGCACTGGGGAGCCATTCCCCTCCCAGGGTAGCTATGGACTCAAGCGGTAAAATTAGATTTTTCCAAGAGCGATTGGAATTCTTCTAAAGATGGCCGCTCTCACCATGTGCCTTATTGTCAACCTCAGGGAGTAGACTGAGCTCCAGATTGGCCTGTTTCTGCCATTTTCATGGTCTGCCTACAGTAATGCCACTCAACGCAGGAGAAAAGGGAGAGGGAATAGAATCTGGATAGGGACAGGGACTCGAGAGTGACCAATCTACCTTTAATACTGATGGCAGACATGGACCAGCAAGTGTCCTCTCCCCTGCTGAGCTCAGGTCCACCCATGGTCTTCTCGACAAGGAGCTCCAGGCAGCCATTGCCGACCCATTCACCTGAAAGGAAATCTATTTTCCTGGTTGAGCCAAGAAGCAATGTCCATGGTGCCAGAGATAGAGTTTCAATGGTTAGACATCTCCAAGGAGAGAGGCAAGGTGGTGGAATGCAAAGAGCTTTGAGCTGGGACGGACACAGGTTCCAATCCCAGCCCTGCTGACTACCTACTATGTGTCCTTGGGTGGGTTGTTTTCCTTCTCTGGCCTTACTTCCCCATCGCTACAGACATGGGTTCTAGTCCTGGCTTAGCTGTGTGTCCCAGTTCCTCATCTGGCATAAGAGGGTCAGATTTTCTCCAACGGGACAAGAAACTGGTCTGTAATCTCTGAAGTGTCAGGAGAGATGTGAAGGGCCTTCCTCCGAGGTCTGTGTTTTGATCAGTCCTGGGAGAACCAGGATTCTGCCCGCACTGGGTTTTCTGGTTACCCCACAGAAGTCAGCAGGCTGGATCCCCGAAGCTTTGGGGGTCCCTCCCTGTCTGACTTTGATGCTTTTTGCCCACTTTTCCTCCCAGAGAAGGGGAAAGGCCCCGTTGCCCATTGGTGTGAGTGTGCGTGTTGGAAAAAAACAAAACAAAACCCCACCACTTTCTAGCGGGGGCCTCTTCAGAGGGAAATCAGGGATGCCCCGAAATCGAGACTGTGGCAGAGAACGGAGCCCGAGTTGCTCACAACACGGTTATGTGACGGAAGCTCAGTCATATCAGGACCCAGAAGACGCACAGAGCCCTGCCTTGCGGGCTGTTTGAAGGTCATGCCGACTTTAGCCTGCTGGGAAACAAACTCAGTGTCTCTGTTTGCGGGTTCCCTGTGCCGGGGGTGGGGAGGGGACGATTCCTCGGGGCTCTGGGTCCCACTGCTGCTCTACCACCCACCGTCTGACCCCCGCCCTTGAGCCCCTCCTGCTGGGAGCCGCTGTTACACTTACTTTTTTGTGTGCTTGCCTCTTTTTGTTTGTTTTCCTCGAAATTGATTTTAATGGGCCAGCTTGGCACAGGAAATGCGGTGGTAGCCCGAGGCCGTTCCAGTCTAATTGAATCTGGGCCAGAATGGAGCGTGTGACTCATCCCAGGCAAGAAGCTGCAGTCTTTCTGTTTTGTTGCAACCCCTTGGGGGAGTGAAAGCAGAATGACCCCTGTCACTGCCTTGGGGTCACAGGGCCACTCAGGAGGGGGAAAGGAAATGACTCCGGGGGAGCAGGGCTTGCTAGGAGGCATTTTATCTAAATCATGCCCTTTAAACCTCACATCACCCCAGCACGGGGAGGGAGGATTATTATCACCCCTGTTTTGCAAATATGATTCAGGGATGGAAAGAACATGGGGAAGGGGTGGGGGTGGGCTTCTGTGGTCACCTTCCTGAGGTTAGGGGGCAGGAGTGGCCCCCTGGCATCTCCTTTTTCCAGCCCTTCTGTCTTAAAAAGTATATGTGGTAATGATAAAGTGTCATTCCTGCTCTGTCTTTGGGAAAAACCCTTCCTTCTCTGGGCCTCCGTGTCTGCTTCTAGCAGATAAAGTCCTTAGTATTTGGTCTCTTTGAGCGAATCCTATGCTGCACAGCCTCACTGCTTACAGCCCGTCTCCCAGCTCCAGAGCCCAGCCCGAACTTCCTGGAACATTGGCATCCATTGCGAGGGCCGATCCCACCCATGTCTCTGAGAGGTACGGCCTAGACGCTCAAGGGCAGAGGGTGCGGGACTCTGACCCGGCCCGAGAACATGACTAAGTGCCTTCAGTGGAAAACGAGGTGTCTTTGAGGCCTCCGTGCCTTTCATTACCTTTGGACTATTTCAAGACTAAGTTGTAGGTAACAGGGAGCAATGCGGAAGGTTCTTGTCCAGGGATAGACAAAGGATTTTTTCCCCCGCCGTGGAAATACAACTGGGTTCCCACACCCCCTGTGGAATAAGCCAGTTGTGTGTCTTTCCGTGATTTCACTGCAGCATTTCTCCTTGTTTGTGCATACGTGATTCTGTAATCCCCTCGTGGCATCCCGCTGGCTCCCTCACTAATTAATGAGCTAAACAGAATCTTTGATATGTGTTGATTTTATATTTCTGTGAGAGTCATGATGATGTCTCCTAAAAAGGGGGATTGTCCTTAAACAATAGGGAGCTAACTACGGCACTGGTCTCTTTGGCATTGTTGGTAGGTAAGGGCTGAAGGGGGCATATGGAAGCCTTTCTCTATACTTTCCGCCGAGAAGATGTTTTTCTGGTCCAAACTCTTTTCCACAAATACTCTGCCCCCCTCTGGATTTCTCTCTCTGTGTTCCCTGGGAGGGGATCCCTTCTTCCTAGCTCTCCACTTGGAAGATACCCATGAAACCTTGCTAATCTCGTACCTACTCTGTGTCAGATCGGACCCATCGTGGCTGGGAGGCTGTAAATCCCTCCCATGGGGCAGCGATCAGGATTGTTAGGTTGCACCTGTCTGCGGGTACTGAGCTGCGGTCATTCCGGGGACCTCCTGACACGGTCCCTCAAGGGGTGGGTGCCTTGTGCCTTTGCAGAACTTGTTTATAAGAACTGGACTCTTCCAGCTCCAGGCCACCCCGCATCTCCTCTCTGGCCCTTAGAGAGCCTGGTGGAACTCTCTCCAACTTAAAAGATGGAAATCTGGGCCTGAAGAGCCCCCCAGACCAGGACGTTAGGTGCTCCTGTGTCTCAAACCAGATGCTGGAACTTTATGAGGCCTCCAGTCCTTCCAGGAATGTCCTTCTAGAAGCGTGATGTCCTCACCAGCACTTTTCTGTGTATGAAATGTATTTCTAACCCTTCCAAGTTGGGCACTACAAGTTATTGCCTTGAGCTAGGCAGGAAGAATGGGATTATCCTCCACTTTACACATGAGGGATATGAGCTTCAGAGAGAGGAAGTGACCTGCCCCAGGTGAACGATCCAAGCGTCACCAGCGGCCTCCCTGTACCTCTCCCTCCATATTCATTTCCATCCCAGGCTGCCAGCTCCCCCACCCTTGGCTGTTTAGGCCTTCGTGTCTTTGGTCAAAGAGAGAATCTGAGTGAGGGGGGAAGGGCACCATTCCACCCTTCCCTTCTGTGTGGGATATTCTCCTACCCTGATGTTAGCTGATGTCCTTTGAGATGCAAATACAATGGAGTTGATGGCTTGGAGACAATGCTCCTGGGACAGTGGGAGCTCTGGGGCTCTCCCAGTCTCTCCCGGTTAGAAGGCATTTGGCTGCAGGTTCCAGAAAACTCCATTTACAGTGACCTAAAAATTAGGGATTTATCTTTCTTACCCAACGAGTTTGGGGGTAAGCGGCTTCTAATGAGGGTCAGGGATCCTATGATTCGAGCCCCGCTGTCCGATAAGGAAGCTCCTGCCCGAAAGTAGCTATTGAGATTTAGATTAATCAAAATTCAATAAAGAAGATGGCTTTTGCACCGTAGATCTCGTGTGTGTGTGTGTGTGTGTGTGTGTGTGTGTGTGTAGAAGGAAGAAAGACAGAACGTGGTGGTGCTGGCCGTGTTGGTTCCTTCTAGGAAATGGACCATCTTGAACAGGGTCGGGCACTTGGTACCCCCCCAACAGGACTGGGGTTCTGACGGTAAGAAGAAAGGGGAAAGGACATTGAGCACGCAATTCTGGGGTGAGGAGAGGCTCATATTTCCCTGGCCACCTCCCCTGAGATTAGCTCTGCTGGATGTGTTCCTTCAGTCCTTGGGTTGCCTCTGGGCATGCTGCCCTCATACCCACTCTCCCTGGCCACTCGCCTTCAATCTGCTCAAACAACAACGGGAAGGCTTTTGTGGGCAGCACCCCCTAGCAGAGTTTCGAGGGGTGTGAAGCGGGGGTGAGATGCTATTAATGCCAGTCCTTCAATGCTAACATCAGACATCCCCGATCTTACCATTCCGTCTGCACCACATTTTCACATCCCTCTGCTGTCCCACTTCTCCTCTAACTCCCTCTTGGTATCCATTCTCAGGACCCCCACCCCTGAGCCCCCTAATTCTCCTTTTATTAAGTAGAACAATGTAGGCCTGGGGGGTCTCCCTTTGCACAAAGACAGCAGAGCAATGGCAGTCTTCTTCAACACCCCCCACACCTTTTCACTGGTGCAAGGGACCAAGACAGGTTTTGAAATGTCAGCCTATCCTTTCTCTCTCCCTACCAGCTCGGCCAGAGAAGAGGGCACTGCAGAGATCTATCCTTCCTCTGATAGGAATTTTTTTTTTTTAAAGATTTTATGTATTTATTTGAGAGAGCGAGTATGTGAGAGAGAGAGAGCAAGCGAGCACAAGCAGGGGAGGGGCAGAGGAAGAAGCGGACTAAGCAGGGAGCCCATGTGACCTGGGGCTCCACCCCAGGACCCCGGGATCATGACCTGAGCCGAAGGCAGACGCTTAACTGAGTGAGCCACCCAGGCGTCCTGATAGGAATGTTTTTGTCTGTCTTTGGAAGGCAGAGACAGCCACAGCTAGTTTTGACTTTAAATAACATGTTTTTCTTCTGTTGTGTTCATGCACAGCATTTGTACTGTTAAATATCAAAAATGCAATTAATCAAGTATTTTGGTTAAAAACTAGAGGTTAACAAATTTTTGAAGAAATAGAATAAAATGAAGTATTTTTAATTCTAGAGGCAGAGTGGCCCGGGAGTCAGATCTGAGGATGAGTGACAGTTGTTATCGCTGAGTGACCTTGGACAAATGAACTGTAAACTCTTTGGACCTCAGTTTTTCTATCTGTGCAATGGGAGGGTTGGATGAATCAGAGATCACAGCCCATGGCCTTGGGGCCTAATTCTGCCACGGGCCTGCTTGTGTGTAGCCCTGAGTGAGAATGATTTTTATAGTCTTTTTTTTTTTTAAAGATTTTATTTATTTATTTGACAGAGATAGAGACAGCCAGCGAGAGAGGGAACACAAGCAGGGGGAGTGGGAGAGGAAGAAGCAGGCTCATAGCGGAAGAGCCTGATGTGGGCTCGATCCCTTAACGCCGGGATCACGCCCTGAGCCGAAGGCAGACGCTTAACTGCTGTGCCACCCAGGCGCCCCGATTTTTATAGTCTTAAAGGGTTTTTAAAAAATAAAACAGAAGAATATGCCATGGAGGATGGATGTGACCCACCAAACCTGACATACTTATTCTTTGGCCCTTTACAGAGAAAGTGTGCCCACCCCTGGATTAGATAGCCTCTGGGTTTTTTCCCCACTCTTAGAAGTCTGGGGGTGCTGGTAGCTTAGATGTACAGGGCCTCGTGGGGCTCAAAAAATGCCAGTGGTGTCCCCCATTTCTGGGATCTCTGTATTCCCATATCAAAGGGAAATGGGAGGGGACATGACTAAACAGGGCCTGGGGCTGGAAGCGACAGAAGATGACTTTACCGTAAACCTGCTGACAAGGTCTGGGGAGAGCGGCAGGTGAGCAGCGGGCAGACACGTCAGATCCTGGAAACTGTGGGGCAGAACCTTCTGGCTTTCCAGTCACGGCCAGGCCTGCCCACCTGGTGCAGGTGTCAGAAGCCCCAGTTGCGGTCAGCAGGGCCGCTCTGTGTGTGTGGGGAGGTCGGAAGTGGGGGAGTCGGGCCGGGGGGACTGAGTCACATTCACTCTCCAGTAGGAGACTGAGGTCTTGAATTCCTCCCTGAGTAGGGGATTTTGTGTGGGGACTGGCACTCGTGGCTTCCTGCTTGGAGGCCCATGGAACCAGCCCTTTAGGGACACAAGTATTCATTTCTATTCATCCCCAGGGTGACCTTGGGCAAGTCACTTCACTCCTCTGAGACTCCTTTGGGTCAACACTAAGACGGTGCTACTGAATCCTAACTCACCGACCTTCTTGGGTTGTGGAGAGGCCGAAAGGAAGGCAGGGCGTCCTGCTCCCTGCCACTTTTCAAGACCTAGGATAGACAGCACACTTCTGGAACTGACGCTTTCAAGGGGCTCTGGAATGCCTCATCGCGTTCTTGGGAGCGGCCAGGGCTGTTCTAGAATGACCCTGTGTACATTGTCTCGTACGGTTTTATTTTGGCTTCTGACAAATCATATGGATGATTGTTCTTATCGAAGCTCTTAAATGGAATGTTGATAGTGTTTAGTAACTTGAGAGAAAAGACAAACGTTCTTGGAAAATAAACAAAAAATCTCAGCGGAAAGAGAACGATAACAACCCGAAACAGTTCAGATGACATTCTGATGTCCTACTTCAAGTGAATTTTTATGTCATTAGAAGGTTTTGAAATCCTCTGATTTCCTCTTAGCTTTCTCATTACTAATTTTCATCTCTTTTTCTGCCCACATGCCGGGTAATTGTGGGATGAAAGCATTTTCGCATTACAGATGTCCTGTCACATCTGAGTGATAATCCTCCTTGGATGGAGTCAGGCCACACAGTCTTCTAACTGCTTTTATTTCCATTGTGTTAGCTGGATTTTGCAGATGCCTTCTGGGATCTGGGCAGCATTGTGTCTGTCGTGCATAGGAGGGAAACGGAGGCTCAGGGAGCTCGGTGACTTGCTCAGGACCGCACACTACTACACAGCCCAGGCCGAATTTCTAAGACTCACCACACTGGCCACCTGCCCTGAATGCGTGGCGTCCGGTATTCCCGGCAGCAACCACAGCGGATGTTGGCCGGCCGTGCTTTGATAACTTCTCTTTCAAGCTTTACGGCAACTCTGCAAAATAGGTCTTTGTTGTTATTGCTGTTTTACAGAAAAGGAAATTAAGCCTTAGAGATGTGGGCACTTGGCCAAGTGTATCAGCCAGTTTGAGGCGGGGGCAGGATTCGAACCCAGCACTGCCTGACTCCAGAACCCATGCTCTTGCCTGCGGTCTTCTGTGCCGTCATTGGCACAGCCACGGATGGTGGAAATGAGGGGATAAGGAGAGCCTGGGGTGTCTTGATTCCACAACCCACTGAGATTTGGTCTGGTCCACTGGAGAGCCAGATTTGGTCCAGACTGAAGGTGTGTCCAGAGCGTCTATCATCAGAAGACCCGTATGTATGAAGGCAGCTGCAGGGATGGTCGGAAAACAGCCCCAAGTCTTGTAGATGATGTGTGTGCCCGTGCATGGGGCTCTCTGTTTAGCTCAGGGTTCAGGAGCTAATAACATTTATTAAGCCCTTCTATACCGTTAGCGCACTGCAAGATGCGTATTTATGGTCTCCATTTTGGAGAGAAGGAACTGGAAGCTTCGGGGCGTGCAGGCCTGAGGCCATGCCCCTGGAAGGGGCAGAGCTGGGATTTACCTCAGGTCTCTCCGTGCTGAGCCACGCCCCCTGCTGCCTTTCTCTGCCTTTTCATTCAGCCCAGGACCCCTTCTTTTTCAAGTGGTGCGCCCACCATATTTCTGACCTGATTCGTCCCCAGGCCCAGCTTCTGGGGAAGTCCCTGGTGCGCCCAGACGTGCGAGAGCTCCGTTCCCAGAGACCCGGACGCTGCTCCTGAGCACGTGGTCTGTCGGGTGGGCCAGCACCTGTCCTCTAGTCCTCTTCCCTCCCCAGCCTCTTGTGTGACCTGGGCCGGCTGGCCCCGACAGGGTTGGTGGCGGCAGGGGCTAACCCCTAGCTGCACAGCTCTTCACCCCCCTCCCATTCATTCTCCCTCTGAACCGAAGACCCAAACACTTCATGGTGGGTTCCCCTTCCAGGGGGGTCCCTGGCTTCTGTTCTGAGCTCCACCCATAATCTTTGTGTGACCTTGGCTCCACACCTTCCCTCTTCTGGACCTCAGCTGTTCCATCTGCATTGAATGAAGGAGGTTCTGGCTTCCTCTGCCCTTTCAGTTTTGATCTGTGTCAACCAACAACAGCTCTCGCAAAGCCCTTTTTGCTGTTGTTGGGGGGAGGGCATTTTTTTCTTCTTACAGTATGACCTGTGCCCACACATGGTTGACCCTTCTTCTCTACTCCACCCCCCAAAATGGGGGAGTGAGATTTCGCTTGGAGGCCTCTGATCCCAACCAGCGAAGTCTCCCTGCCCTGGGCACGAGCTGAGCTCCTAAGAGCACATGGGGAGGAAGACACACACATTTCCCATCCAGGGGACTGAACCTGTCTCTTTCACCAACCTTGTCCTCTCCCTCTACCCGAGAGCTCAATTGGTGAACAATTTCGAGAGCTTATTCTAGGGAAAAGCCCATTTTCTACCTGGCAGCAAGCTTTGTTTTTGAATCAGCTTTGGAAACTACAGCCTAGGGGGAAAAGGACTGCTTCCTTTGCCCAACGCTTTGTCTTTTCCCTAAAGGGTGTGGCTTCAAAAGCGTCCCTTTGGCCCCCACGACCCCACCCCTCACCTCCGTACTCCGTGGAAAGCAGGGGTCGAAGATGGTAAATGGGGCCGCAAACTTGGAGTAGTGTCTTACCAGGCTGCAAGGTTAGGGGTGTGTGGTTCCGTTCTTGGCCACTTGGTCCTTTATGGCCGCAGGGTGTCTCCTGGTCGGGATGGGGCCAGTCTCCTCACTTCCTTGGAAGCAGCATAGATCAGCCGCCCTTTCCCTATGACCAGCTCGGTTCTGGAGCTTTGCAGAGCAGCCCGAGGTCTACGTTTTGTCCTCAGGGAGGTGTCCCTTTGAGACAAGTAGATTTGATGGAAAAAAGTGCAGAGTTCACCAAACATGGTGGCCTCACTGAAATTACTAATTTGCGCCTGGCCCGCCCACGAAGTCTGGGGCTGCGGGCTCTTCTGGGTGTGTGCTAACCACCGACGGCTTTGCAGATCACAAATACATTTAGATCTTTGGTCTTTGGGGGCCACAAGGTAGCCTGGTAAAAATCCCACTTCCACGGTGTCCCTTCTTTGCTCAAGCATACTCAGTGCTTCCTTGTCATTGTTTTTCTGCTTCTGTGTAACAGAATGACTCCCAAACCCACGGGCCTGGGGACCTGGGGACACCTCTAGCTGGGTGGGTCTGGCCTCAAGGGCGTGTGTGTGCACGCCTCAGCCGGGGAGACAGATTTGCTCACAAATACGATAACTGTGATTTGTGTTTTCAGCTTTGGGACTAAACATGGTCACAGGAAATCATTAGGAAATCTATCTTAAAGGCAAAGGGCCTTAAGAATCATGGGAGACGGGCGTCCCCAACCTCTCCGAAGAAACAAACATTCCCAATCTTGTGGAAACCCCTGGGTATCTCTTCTCTATTATGTCTTCCCCACCACCTCTTCACCCAACAAGAAACCAGTTCCTGGAATAAGGTCTTTATCAGCCCCCGTCCTTTCTCCTCCATCTTACTGCCCCAGCGTGCATTAATCTGTGCTGCATTGCTTTGTGGGCTTTTAAACTCTATTAAATTATGTCATGCTGTGTCTGTTTTTCTGCAATTTTGGTTTTCACCTAACATGATATTTTACAAAGGAACCCCTTCGTTCACCCGTTTTTCGCTGCTGTATAGTATTTCACCACGGGACGTACCATAATTTATTTATTTGTTCTGTGGATGGACACGTGGGTTGTTTATAATTTCTTTGAATGAATTGCATGGGCCCTCCTTGCAGGAGGTTCCCTATCTCCCCCTGGTGGCTCTGTGCTACCCCCCAAATGGCTAGGAATCTTAGGGACCCTCTTAGGTGTAAGGTGTAAGGGGCGAGTTCTGCTCAAGAGCCCAAAGAATCCATGGCTGTCCTTGCTTCTGTGATGTCACTGCTCAAAACTTGTTTTGTGTGATTCTTTGTGTCCTCCTCCCCTGATAGGGTGGCACCCAAGAAACCACGCTGAGCTGGTGAGTAGGAACTGAAGGGCCATAACCTGAAGTGTGAGCCTGGGCTACTGCCGATCCCATGCAGGGGTCCAGTCGTCACCAAAGCTGTCCCCACAGCTGGGAATAAGGACAGAGTGCTGTGATCATCTCCGAAGAAATCCAGCTGAACCAGCAGACCCTCTTTTTTTTTTTTTTTTTAAAGATTTTATTTATTTATTTGACAGAGAGAGAGAGACAGCCAGCGAGAGAGGGAACACAAGCAGGGGGAGTGGGAGAGGAAGAAGCAGGCTCTCAGCGGAGGGGCCCGATGTGGGACTCGATCCCAGAATGCTGGGATCACGCCCTGAGCCAAAGGCAGACGCTTAACGACTGAGCCACTCAGGCGCCCCCAGACCCTCTTTTAAAACTAATAAGAGGAGTTAGCAAGGTCACCAGACCCAAGATCAACAACTAAAAATCTATAGAGTGTCTCCATACCAGCAAATACCAACAATAAAATAAAATGGAAAGGATGATGTCATTCACAGGAGCTATCAAAATACCCAGGGACTCATTTGTCAGGGAATAAACAAGTCCTCTGTGGTAGAAAACTTTGAATTTAACTAAAGGACAGAAAAGGAAGTTTTGAATAAATGGAGAGCTATCCCATATTCAGGATGGAATAATGCAACATTGTACAGATGTTAGTTCTCTTTGAATTGATCTCTAAGTTTGATGCAATTGCAGTCAGAATTCCAGACAGATACATTGAGACACTTGACAAACTTATCCTGAAATTAAAAAGTATAAAGGTCTGCAGATAGCTGAGTCAACTTTTAAAAAGAGGAGGGACCTGTCTCCTAGATATTAAAATATATTAAAAAGTCATGGTATAGAATTACATGATTCTGATGGAAGGACAGGGAAACAGACCAACGGAAGAGGGCAGAGAGCCAGAGACAGACCACACCTAGAAGGGAGCTTGACACGTAACAAACACAGCACCACAGAGCAACAGCAAAGCTTCCAATGACTTCTAGATGGTTTTAGAAAACTGGCTGACGACATATATCAGAATAAAACGGGATCATTACTTTAGCTGGAAAACAAATGTGGGCTCCTAATAAATTAAAGACTTAAATGTCAAAAGTTAAACAATAGGGGTGCCTGGGTGGCACAGCGGTTAAGCGTCTGCCTTCGGCTCAGGGCGTGATCCCAGCGTTCTGGGATCGAGCCCCACATCAGGCTCTTCCGCTATGAGCCTGCTTCTTCCTCTCCCACTCCCCCTGCTTGTGTTCCCTCTCTCGCTGGCTGTCTCTATCTCTGTCAAATAAATAAATTAAAAAAAAAAAAGTTAAACAATAAAGCGGATTGGATAAATGTAGGGGAAGGTTTTTATAACCTGAGAGTGACGAAGTCTTTTCAAACAAAACCCACAAAATACAAAGTATAACATGAAAAATGAATGAATTTTATTTTTTTAAATCAAAATTATGGGTTTCTAATCAATGGGATCAGCGTCCAATGGAGAGACACCCTACAGATCGGTGGTACTCAACAGGGGGTGATTTTGTCCCCTACCCCAGGACGTTTGGCAGTATCTAGAGAGATATTTTGGTCGTCACAGCTGGTGGGGGTTGCTACCGGCATGTCGTGTTGGTAAACATCCTTCAACGCAGAGGACAAAGCCCCGATGGAGAAGGATCTGGCCAAAATGTCAATAGCGCTGAGATTGCGAAACCCTGCTGTAGGCAAGCGTCCCAGACGTCACAGCTCAACCTACATGTGACTAAAACCCAGAATATTCAGGAAGTCCTATCAGTTGTTAAGGAGAAGACAAGGAACCCAACAGAACATTGACAAACAAGCAATTCACAGAGAAGGGAAGCCTCATGGCTCATAAACCTATGAAGAGTCTCTCAAAGTCCCTAAGGATTAAATACAAATCAACACAACAGTGACCTGTTACGTTACACTCCCTGGTCTGGCAAACAGAGAGAGTTGGATAAAGTCAAGCGTGCCCGGGAATGTGGGGAAGCTGGGACTCTGGCACGCTATGGGTGGGGTGTAGACCGATGTTATGGCTGGGGAGAGCCACCAGGCAGAACGTGGACAAAGTGGTGTGTCCGTAGGCACGGGCAAGCACTCAAGCGCTCTGCACAGCTCCTCAAGGGGACATGTTCAGACATATTCCCCGCAGCATTGCCTTTGGTGGCAGGATGACTGCGGCTCTTTGGGGCGCACCGCTGGGGGGAACAGAAAAGTCACGTATGGCGCAAGCATGTGAGAAAACAGTACGTGGCGGCCAGAATCCACAGACCAGTTCTACATACACCAGCATGGGTAGATTTGAAACAATTGTAAGAATTATTAAAAAAAAAATTAGAGGGGCGCCTGGGTGGCACAGCGGTTAAGCGTCTGCCTTCAGCTCAGGGCGTGATCATGGCGTTCTGGGATCGAGCCCCACATCAGGCTCCTCTGCTATGAGCCTGCTTCTTCCTCTCCCACTCCCTCTGCTTGTGTTCCCTCTCTCGCTGGCTGTCTCCATCTCTGTCAAATAAATAAATAAAATCTTAAAAAAAAATTAGAAATCAATGAGAACACAGTTAGCTTTGAATGCTATCTTTGCAAAGGCTGTGTAGGCGAATTGAAAACATAGGTGTGCACATTTTTACCAGGACACGCACACCTGGGCTTTACATGCCCCTAAATCCATTCTGTGTCTTGCTTTGTTTGCTCAAGACTACGATATATAAGTTAATGCTTATTCTGAGCTGATGGTGTACCAGGCACTGTTCTTTTTATTACCCTCCTCCTCATGCCACTGTAGGTCGTTATTTTAAAGAGTTAGGTATATATCAAGTGGGGGCGATGCTAAAAAGCAGTAAAAAATAAAACAGGAGGGAGGCGTTGTATGTATGAGTCTTCTTAGGTTGTCATAACCAAATAGCACAGACTGGGCGGGTTCAACAGTAGAAATTTATTTGCTCGTACTTCTGGAGGCTGGAAGTCCAAGATGAAGGTGTTGGCAGGTTTGATTTCTCCTGAGACGTTCGGGGTTTGCAGATGGCCTCCTTCCTGCTCTGTTCACGTGGCCTTTTCTCTGATGCATGCCTCCCTGGTGTCCCTTCTTCTTCCTCTTATAAGGACACCAGTCCTATTGGATTAGGGCCCTATGTTATGACCTCATGGAACATTAATTACCTTCTTAAAGGCCCTATTTCCAAATGCAGCAATACTGGTGGTGAGGGCTTCAGCGTGTGAATTTGCGGGGGAAACAAGTCAGAAGCTAACAGGCCCGCTGATTTTGAAGGGGGCACGAGGAGGCCGTTGGGATGCTTGCTCCTTCTGTTTCCTGAGCCAGGTGCTGGTCACAGAGGTGTGTGTGTGGTGGATGAAAATTCACCGAATCATGGAACACTCCATCAAAAACTAAGGCGGTCCTGGATATGGTGACTAACATAACATAATAAAAAATTATTATAAAAAAAAAGAAAATTCATTGACTGTAGGCTAAGGATTTGCACGCTTTCCCGTGAGTACATTACCCTTCAAAGAAAGTTTTCAAAGAGGGGTTGAATTTTACTAACCGCTTTTACTGTATTTGCCGACCGGTTTCTATGGATTTTCTACTTCGCTCTTTCCCTGTGGTGCTATGTTAGTTTGCCGGGGTATTGCCAAGCACCACAGGCCGGGTGACCTGAACGACAGACATTTATTTTCTCATAATTTTGGAGGTCAGAAATCCAAGATTAGGACCTACCGTTATTTTAGCTTAATTATCTCTGTAAAGGATCCTATCTCTACATACAGTCCCATTCTGAGGTCCTGGGGGTTAGGGCTTCGACATGTGAATTTTTGGGGTGAGGGAGACCCAGTGCAGCTCATAACAGCTAAATTCCATGAATGGATTATCTGGAGGAATATGTTTGTGGTAATACTTGACCATAAGATATTGTCCACGTTGCCGAATTCAAGTTGCAGAGCATTTCATCAAAGATTTTGAGAACGTCTAGGGCCATATTTAAATGTGTCTTACGTTTTATTGTATGGTGCCATCCCTATCAGGTTTAAGCATCAAGGTTATAACGGCTTTATAACATGGGCTAGGTAATTTTTGCTCTTCATTACATTCCGCAAAGCAACTGTTGTAATTTCATTTCATGTGTGCCTCGAAGGCTGGGTGAAACCAAACAGTAAAAATCTATTGCCTCAACAAAAAGTAAATCGGTGGAGGACACAGAGCAGGGGGGCCTTTGAAAAGGTGGACGAAGAACAGCAGTATGTTGCCTGCATCAAGGTCCAAGTCCCACTTCCTCAAAACGTGCAAAGGAAAGAACAAACCAAGTCAGATCAAGCTGCTCTCCTGCTCAAACTTTCAGTGGCTCCCCATTGCTCTTTCCCATAGAACTTCCAAATTCTTGGAGTGTTGGCACTGCCAGCCTGTCCCCTCTTCCTCTCTGAACCAGGGACAAGCTCAAATGCATGAGCTTTTCTCTCACTCCTGGGCTTTTGCTTAGAAGGCTGCCCTCCCCTCCTCATACTCTCACCTGTAAAACTCCGCCTTGAGTTCCCAACTCAGATATCACCTCCTCCAGGCCTGCTTCCCTCCCCCACCTATTGGCTCAGTTAAATGCCCTTCTTCTGTGCTCCTTCTGACCTCACTGCTTCCCCCAACCTCAGCCCTCCCCGCCCCATCTCTCCCATCGCTGGGAGCCCTTCCATGGCCTGGGCCTCTCATCATGGGCTCCAGACAGACTCTGAGGGATGCATGACAGCCTGAGACCCACAGAATCACATCAGGCAAACAGCCTTCCCCTAATTAAACATGCAAAGAAAAGGGCCTCAGGGTTTGCTCTGAAGCCAAACCGTTTTTTGAGAAGATGATGGCTCTTAAAATTAATCTAAAGTTAATCACCACCAGTTTTGCAGTGAGGAGTTGGGTGGGTGGGGAAATGCAGCGTCCCACACCGCCTCTCTCAAAGCACAGAGCCTCCGAGAGGCGACTTCTCCCAGTGGCCTCCAGGGCCCAGCTGAGACAGACGCCCTCGATTTTAAGGAAGCTCTCAAGTCTAACCTTTGTACTACATCGCTTTCCTTCTTTTTGCCTTGAATGGGCCTGTTTGAAAACTATCGGATTCTTCTTTGAGCCCCAGAGTCACTCACCCCTTACATGACAGCCTGATAGGATCCCGGGCATCTTGGAGAATAGGGTCCCCTCCTGCAACATAGCTACCCGGAAACAGACCAGGGAGGGGAAGGGTCTTGTCCAGTCCATCCGCCTGGAGGCGCAGAGGCAGGTCTGGACACAGGACTCTTGCTATCAGGTGTCACTCTTGGTGGTGTGTCTTCTGACCTCCCACCTGGGCGGCCAGCGTCCCTCTTTGATGTCACCTCTGCCCTCCTGCTATGGACTGAATGGTGTCCCCCCTTCACACCCCACTGATATATTGAAGCCCTAACCCCAGTGTGACTGTATTTGGATCTGGGCCCATTGGGAGGGGATTAGGTTATCTGCTTGGTAAGGGTGGAGCCTTGGTCCAATTGCCTTAGTGTCCTTATGAGAAGAGATGCTCCCACCTCCACCACACGAGGACACAGTGAGAAGGTGGCCCGTCTGCCAGCCGGGAGGGGAGCCCTCCCCAGAACTCCACCATGCTGGCACCCTGACCGCAGACGACCGGCTTCCAGAGCTGTGAGAAAACACACTTCGGTTCTTTCAGCCGCCCAGCCTGGGGTCTTCGTTCCCGTGCCAGAGCTGAGACCCCTTCCAGCCCTTCATGGCTCTGTTCTTCTGGTCCTGGGCTGCTTCACCTATCAACGCGTTGGCCCCCTTTCTTCCTAAGATCCAGAATGTCCGTGTTCTCTGAGGTTTCCCCCTTCACTCCCTGTCCTTCCCCTCCTCTTCTCCTGTTCCCTCTCTTTCTTCTCTTTTCTGTCCTCTGACTCTCATTTCTGCAATTCTAGCCTCACCGCAGGTGATATCCCCATTTATCATCCCCCCCCATCCCTACCCAGCATCTCCTGCCACCTTCTGGACTTTTCTATGTGGACCTCCTGCTGTCAGAGATGAGCCTCCACTCCCGGACCAGAAGATTCATGCCCCCTTCCAGCTTTGCTGTCACATGGTTGGCACCCCTCCCCTGCAATGGTTGCATGGCCTTGGGATAAATTTCTCTGTCACCTTGGCCTCCACTCCCTCCCTCTGGACCAGAGAAGAGTGGGCGTGAGGTGCAGCCTTCGGGAGTGGTTAGCAAACTTGGTTGAAGAGTCAGAATGCACAACTGCTCTAGCCACAGGATTTGAATAGCCGGCAGGAGTGGCCTCTGTGAGTCATGAGGGACGAAACCACGCGGCCCCCACCTCTTGTGTTTTTTCTTGGAAGCGGGTGCGTGGGTGTGAGCACCCTCTCACGAAGACCTCGGAGGCGATGCGTCCGCAAAGGAGGCTAGCAGCTGACCTGTACAGAACCCTCTGTAGTTGACAAAGTGCTTTCACACACCTTGACTCATTTCCACCTCACGACAACCCCGTGAGGCTGGGATCATTATTCCCAGTCAAGAGCTGCAGAGACTGAACCCCTGAGAGGGGCTTGCCCATGGTCGTGACGGGTACACGGCCAGACCCCTCTTCCTGCTTACAGATGGATGAAAGCCTGTGCCCGGGGCCCCTCTCCCTGTCAGGCTCTTGTCAGGTGTCCCCTTGACACACGAGGGGAAGTCGAGGCTTAGCTACGTGGGATGACTTGCTCAAGGTCTTCAGCTGCTGAGTGCTGTCATGAGGGTCCGAACCCCTACGTGGCTCTGACTCCAAAGTCAATGGGTGCACAAAGTCATTAGGTGCACGGCCTCCCAACTCCGAGGACTCCCATTGACCCGGAAGGACTTCCCCATGGCTCCTGAGCTGCGGCTTGTCACGCTGTCTCAGTGGTTCCCAGTCTGGAGGGAGTTATTGTCTCTATCATCACCCTCACCTTTGGTACCACACCTTGAGTGCCTACAAATGCCAAGCACTGCCCCAGGTGCTTCATGACCCAATGTTCTGGGCTGAGTTGCATCCCCTCCGAAATTCATGTGTCAAAGTCCGCACCCCCAGTACCTCAGATTATGGCTTTAAAGATAGGGCTTAAAAAGAGATAATTAATTTAGAGTGAGGTCATTAGGGTGGGCCCTCATTCAGTATGATTGGTGTCCTTAGAGGAAGCGTAAGTTAGGACACAGACACTCAGAGGGAAGACCGTGTGAGGACACAGGGAGAAGATGGCCATTTGCAAGGTGAGGAGAGGGTTCCTTCCTCAGAAGAAGCCAACCATGCTGACAGCTCGATCTTGGACTTCTGGTCTCCAGAACTGTAGGGAAATAAATGTCGTTTAAGCCCCCGCTCTGTGGTACTCTGCCATGGCGGTCCCGGCAAAAGCTCAGATACCTGGTCTCCTTTGGTTGTCACAGGCATTTTGGGGAACAGGGGTCTTTTTTTTTTTTTTTAGTTTCGGAGGTAGAATTTAGTGATTCATCACTTGCATATACCACCCAGTGCTCATTACATCACGTGCCCTCCCTAATGCCCATCACCTGTTACCCCACCCCCCACCCACCTGCTCTCTAGCAACCTTCAGTTTGTTTCCTAGACTTCGCAACTCTTAGTTTGTCTCCCTCTCTGTTTTCATCTTATCATATTTTTCCTTCCCTTCCCCTATGTTCATCTGTTTTGTTTCGTAAGTTCCACATGTGAGTGAAATCCTATGGTATTTGTTTTTCTCTGACTTATTTCACTTAGCATAATAGCCTCTAGTTCCATTGATGTTGCTGCAAATGGCAAGACTTCATTCTTTTTGATGGCCGAGTAATATTCCATTGTATATATAGACCACCTCTTCTCTATCCATTCATCTGTCGATGGACAGCTGGGCTCTTTCCATAGTTTGGCTATTGTGGACACTGCTGCTATAAACATTGGGGTGCAGGCGCCCATTTGGGTCACCATGTTTGTATCCTTTGGGTAAATACCTAGTAGTGCAATTGCTGGGTCATAGGGTAGCTCTATTTTTGACATCTTGAGGAGCCTCCACGCTGTTTTCCGGAGTGGCCGCACCAGCTTGCCTTCCCACCAGCAGTGTGAGAGGGTTCCCCTTTCTCCGCATGCTTGCCAACATCTGTTATTTCCTGAGTTGGGAACAGGGTTTCTAAACCCGGGGGGTATGCAGAGAAGGCAGGAGTGTGAGACGAATGGGCCTCACGAGGTTGCCTGGGAGACCTGCTGACAACCAGACCAGGGCCCACAAAGTGGCAGGTATCCTGGGGAGATCTCCATCTTGGGGTCTGGCGGCCCTCAGCTCTGTGAGTTCAGAACCCCCAGGGTCAGCCCACCGAGAATGGAAATCACCAGCCGCCCTTGACGGGGCTCTGCCCCTGTGCCAGGTGCATCCCTGGTGCTGTACGCAGCAGCCCCGCAGGGCAAGTACCACCATCTCTTCACTTTACAAATGGGGATGTGGAGGCTTACGGAGCTGCCCCGGCTTGCCCCCCAACACAGGGGCAAGTGGGAGAGCATGAGCCAGGTGTCTCCAGAACTGAGTCACACCGACCAGCTCAGAAAGAATGGTATAGATACACACCCAATGTCAAGGGTGAGAACGCACCCCCTACGTGGTCTGGGCAGTCTGGGGCCTGGAGGGGCACTTTGTTCCCTGTAGCCATGCTTGTCGGAAATTGGTTCTTCATCTCCAGAGCCGCTAAGGCAAAGCGATTTGGAGAACACACCCCTGAAGCCAGCCTGCTGGGATGGAAGTCTTGGCTTCATCATCACCAGTTGTATGACCTAGGACAAGTGGTGTGACCTGTGGGTGCTCAGTGGTCATCCACACCGGAGGCTGTACTCACAGAGCCCCCTCCTGGGACTGTTGGGAGGACTGGTGGGTCTGTGCCCCTGAAGCTCCCCATGGGCCCCTGTTCCAGGTGGGGTAGGGAGGGGAGAGCCCTTCCATGGGGGGGCCCCCTGTGCGGAGAGATCTGGAGACCCAGGCACCTTCAGGGCGGTCTGGGGTGGCTCCCCCTTGTCTTCCTTTTCCTGGACATCAGGCCCGGCCGACCCCGCTTTGTTTACTATCTTCATCCTCACAGAACCCAGTCTGATGTGTGCAGGTCGTCCTCCCCGGGGTTCGGAAACCAGGCTCTTCGCTCACACATTCTTCTGGTCCATAGGAGGTCCCACCTCTTCGTTTTAGTAACTTGAATATTCTACCCTTCTGTCTTGTTTCAAGGCCTCTGTACATGCATTTCCCTTTGCTTGGAAGCTTCTCTTCCTGCCTCGTTACCTGACCACCTCCTACTCATCCCTCAGGTGTCAGCCTAAAAGTTGTCTTCTCTGAGAACCCTGACTTTCTTCTCATTTCTGGGCCCCCGCCGATCCTCCCATAGAGATGGCCATGGCACGGTAGGTGTCTCTCTGTCCCCCGAAAGCCATAGACATGAGTTCACCAAGGGCAGGAGTTGGACCCTCAGTGAGTGTCTGATACACACCATGTGCCTCACACACTTTTATGGACTGGAACGGTCTGAAGGTGACGTTGTACAAGACAGCAAAAGTGATGGAAGGAATGGAAGGAATCTTGCTGACCCGGTGATCCCTCCTCCATCTTGCAAGAAGCACCCTTGGTTGGCGTTGCCCACTGGGCTGTGGGGAGGGACAGGGTGGAAATCTCCAGGGTAGGGGGAGGGAAAAGGCTCTAGAATTTGAACCAAGGAGAAAGACTGGGGAACAGGACCCTGTGAGCAGACACCATGAAGAAGAGAACTTTGCAGGAGGGAGGAATGTTGGCGTATTTTTAGGAACTTTGGTGTATGTCAGGAGCTGTCAATCTCCTTCCTCCATGTCCTCAAAGGGCTTTCAGGAAAGCTGTAAAGGATGTTCAGTAAACTGTGGTTCCCAGGTCAGGGGACCCGTGGCATCGGCGTCTCTCAGGAATGATCAGAAATGCAGATTCTCAGGCTCTGTCCTGGACCTATTGAATCAGGAACCCTGTGGGTGAGGCCTGGGAACCTGTGCCGGCATCCTGGGAACCAACCGCCGTAGAAACATCCGTAGCTTTGTTCTTTAGTGCCACCCTTGTGCTTGGTCTTAGGGAGGGCCGCCCGCGAGGGGCGAGGCTGCAAGGCCAAGTTCTGTTCCCATTTACCCCCAAGGTCTCGACATACATTTGCTTCACCCTCTAGATCGTGTCAGTGGCCTCCGATGGAGAAACTGAGGCTCAGGGAGGTAAGGAGCTTGCCGAGGGAGATCACAGGAGTGAACGAGCAGGACTTTGGGTTCGGAGCTGACTTCTGGCATCACTTGTGCTTTCCTAAAGCATTTTGTCACTGCGTCCAAGTTTCGTCTGCAAAACGGGAACATGGGTGCTTGGAGTCAGCCCGGGGCAAGCATGTGGAAGGACGGTGCAAAGAGCCTCGGATAGAAGATGCTTTAGTAGTTGAAGTGCACGTTGTGTTGCCTACTCGGGATGTGGCTTCAAGGATTTGACCCTTCTAGTAATTTGGGGATTGCTGTCAATAAAGGGGACTGTCCAGGACTGGGAGCCTGTCAGTGTTGCTGCAGAATTTCTGCTGGAGAGGGAGGATGGGGAGGGAGAAGATGCCAGGCAAGCTTCTTGCTCATGAACACATTTTGGAGGAAGACTTGGTCTGCACCTGATTTCAGTGCATTGATTCAGGTTTGGAAGGAAAAGTCAACACCTTGAGTCCTGGATCATGGCTGCTGTGGCCACAGACCTGTGATCCAAACACTTGCCTGCTTGTTAGAATCCCTGGGCAGATTTTAAAAACTTCAATGTCTGCCGGCATCTGAGACCAGTGAATTTAGAGTCTTTATGGATGGGGCCTGGACTGCTGGTGAGACCTCCTCATGAAGAAATGACTTCTGATGGTCATGATAAAGCATCCAAAATAAGATGGTAATAAAGCAAGAGAAGAGGGGAGATTCTGTTTATTGGGTACCTGTTCCCCATGGTCATGTCTTCTGAGCACTGCTGGGAAGGGTTCTTGGCTTTCAAGGCCCCAGGGATTAGGCTGGTCATCCAGATTCAGCCCAGATAATCCAGGATGATCTCCCCCATCTCAAGGTCCTTAAACTTAATCACACCCACAAAGTCCCTTTTGCCACAATAAAGTAACATATTCATAGGTTCTAGGGATTAGGACACAGACCTCTTTGCTGGGCCATTATTCTGCTTAAAATAAGTGCTTAGCGTAGTCAGGGCTCAGTAAAAGTTAGCTATGTTCCAGAGATGACTTGGAGAGGCAGACACTTCTATCCTGCCCAGTTTCTGTCACTCCCTTGCTGTGTGACCTCGGGCATTAGTTTCCTCCACTGTATAATAGAGATAATGGTAGCTGCTTTATAATGCTGTTTGTGATAATTAAGTGAAATAAGGCAAGCAAAACACTTAAAACATTGTCTGGCATATAATAAGCACCCAGGAGACAGTATCTACAATAATACTAAGGATAACAAAACAGAATCATCTTCATCTTCCACGACACAGAGAGACGGGCCATTTACGATTGTAAGCTCTGTTACAGACACAGGTGTGTGACTCCAAGCTCTGTGCTTTCTTTTTTTCTTTTTTCTTTTCTTTTTTTTTTTTTTTAAGATTTTATTTATTTGGCAGAGAGAGAGCACACGCGTGCATGAGTGAGTGGGGGAGGGTCAGAGGGAGAGGGACAAGCAGGCTCCCTGCTGAGCGTGGAGCCCGACCCGGGGCTCAATTGCAGGACCCCAGGATCATGACCTGAGCCAAAGGCAGAGGCTTAACTGACTGAGCCACCCAGGCACCCGAGTTCTGGGCTTTCTTAGGGAGAGGCGGAGTTTCATGCAGTTCCCTGTAGAACAAAGTCCGAGGGTGGACTCCCCAAGAAGCAAATGTCAACTCAATGAAAGAACTTTCTATCAGGCCAGGTGTTTGGCAAAGGTGAGCCTCCTCCCCGCAAAGCTGCAGGGAAGCCCCTCCACAGCCCCTTCTTCTAAGTGCCTAGTCTGTGAGTCTGGCAGGGGAGCAGGGGTGGGGCCCAGGGAGGTCTTCACATGCATTTTGCTGGCTTCCTGCCCTCCTCCTGCGGGAGAGGGGCTGAGGGCCCCTGGGAAGGGGAGGGGGCTCCCCGTGGGCTCCCGTGGGCAACGCTGAGCTTCTGCTCCTCGATAGAGGTGGCAGCCCCTCCCATTTCACAGATGAGCATACTGAGGCTCAGAGAGGTGCCGGGATTTGCCCGAGGACATAATGCAGAGGGAAAGAGAGCTGGGACCAGAATCCAGACCCTGGGGCTCCAGGACCAGCTCCTCCTTCCCCCGTCCTTCCCAGTACAAGACAGCGGTGTAGGGCACTGTGCCAGGCGCTCAGTGCCTGGCCCCCCCACCTCGATGCAGCCCCGCTCATTCCTTTTCCTTTACATTTTGCCCCCGGGGCAGAGGCATCCGTGCGGCCCGCCTCTTCTTTTTCTCCTGGCCTCATTTTGTTTCTTTCCTCTGCTCCCTTCACCACTGCCTGGCGCTGACTTGCTGGCCCATCGGCCATGCCCCCTCTAAGCTACAAGCTCTGACACCCCCCCCCCCAAAGGGCAGGGGCTTTGTTGTTTTACCAGGGAGTCTGGGATCTATACAGGCTCTGCACTCGAAATATACCTGGTGACTGAACGAATAAGTCGGCTTCCAGTGGGCAAATGAGTAAATACTTAAGGAATTGTGGCCCCTGCAAGGAGGGAGGTTTGCAGCACTCAGGGGGCGCAGTCTGCGGGGTCGACCCATCTCATCGCCACTGAGGCACTCAGGACACTGCGGGGTGATGACGGGGTTCCCCTGAGAAGCATCCCTGATCCCCCAGATGAAGGCAAGCCTCCCTGTCCGGTGGCCTGATGGCTCCCTGAACGCTTTCCCTACAGGACTCAAGGCAATTACATACATTTGTACAGGTAGCTTTATTTTTATGGTGATAAAATACACATAATATAAAATTTACGCTTAGTGACATTTAGTGCATTCACAGTGCTGCTCGGCCACCACCGTGATCTGGTTCCAGATATTTTTCACCATCTGCGCACCCACCTTCAGCCCCCGTCCCTGTTCCCCTGACTCCCAGTGCCCTCCCCCACCCCCCACCTTGATCTGCTTTCTTCTCTATGGATTTGCCTATTTGGGTAGTTCACATTCATGGAATGAAGTTAGCATTAAACGTTTTTTCTCCTATGTGGTCTTCTCCCCTGGGGTAAGAGTTCTGCCAGTCTGCCTGCTTACCTTTGCAAGTCCCCAGCACAGACACAGCGGGCGTGACAGAAGGACGTTCTCTCCACGAGGTATCTGGGAGCTTGTGGGAGGCAAGCTCTGTGTCTTAGAGGTTGGACCAGCTGGAGTGCTGGGTGCAGTCCTTCCAGTGACCTCTTGCTACATCAAGTGTCACCTAAGGACAGTCACTTAATACTTGGAAGTGTCAATTTCCTTCTCAATAAAACGGGGATGACGACAATGTTTGCCTCATTCGAGGGACATGGAGACAGATGACACGCTGTCCGCACAAGCGTGCCTGGCCCAGAGCAGATTCCCATGAACGTTAGCTATGGGGATGGTTGTCCCGGGTTTTGCAATCCCAAGGGTCCAAACTTGGTAAATGCATTTTAATTGGAATGATGCGTACAAGGGTTTAAACATTAGACAGGAGGACCTTCAGGTCAAAATTGCCGAGAATTCTGTGGAATGGGGATAAGGAAGAGATCCTTTGCATTAGCTCATGCTAAGCTATTCTGCGGGGATGGACACCGTTACCATGTTGAAGGCTTGCACCCATGAAAGATTGTCTTGCTCACTCTCTAGGTCCCTGTGGGCCAGTTGTGGCTCTGCTCCACCTGCCTGGACTTCATTTGGGGGTCCAGGCCAAGGAAGCAGCCCTCCTCTGGGATGTACCATTCCTCCAGCCGAGGAAGAGGCAGCAGACGGCTCTCCAAACTCCTGCTCCTGTCTTGCTTATACCATCATTGCTCACAGCCCAAGGCCACACCAGTCACATAAGCCACACCTGCTGTCTGGGGTGGGGTGGGGTGGGGACAGGGACTGGACCACCCTCCTCTGAGGACATGTGCAGGTCACAGAGCCATGAGTGGGGCTGGATAATTCTCTTCCAAGGAGGACAGCCAGTAATTGGGAACAATAACACACTGACTGCCCTCTGTCCTGAGAGCTTAAGGTACTTTGGGGGGTGGTCTGGTGTGTTCCTGCTGCTTGCTCACTTTCGGTGTCCACCCACAACCCAGAATCATGACCCGAGGAGACTTGGGGGGCTGTCAAATTATAAGAGGACAGTGAGGGTCCATGAGGGTCTCTAGCTTTACAGATCTGGTCCACAGACTAAACACTTGGAAACTCCCTTCATGGAAGCATCATCTATGGCAGTGGAAAACTGGGAGCAACTGAAATATCCAGCAATAGGAGAATGGCAAGTGGAGGACGGTTTTGCTCACGCGATGGCACCTGCATGAACGACAGGCTACTATAAAATTGGAAAAACTCTCCAAAACATCATGGTGAGTTGAAAAGGCAGATGCAGAAGGAAACCGATAAAAAAACCTGCCGAGTCTTGGAAACAGGTAGGCAATTCCTCAAAATGTTAAACGTAGCGTTACCATACGACCCAGCAACGCGCTCCGAGAGGTTTGCCCAAGAGACCCAAAACCGTTTGTCTACACAAAAACTTGCATATGAATAGTCATAGCAGCATTCGTCCCACTAGCCAAAAAGTGAAAGCAACCAAAATGCCCACCGACAGATGAGGGGACACATGAAACGTGGTAGAGCCACAAAAGGGAATATTATTCAGCCATGAAAAAGAACAGAGGGCTCACATGTGCTACCATACGGAGGAGCTTTGAAAACGCCATGCCTCGTGGAAGAATCCTATGACCATAGGCCAATCTGTAGAAGTATCGAGAAGACTTGTGGTTGCTAGGGGCTGGGGAGAGGAGGGAGTGACTCTTGAAAGGAGACGAGGTTTCCTTTTGTGAGGCTGAAATGTTCTGGACTTGAATAGTGGTCATGGTTACCCAACACTGTGAATGCACACTGAATTTTATGCCCCACAGTGATTAAAGTGGTCAATTTTTATTACGACTGGTTTGCCACAGGGAGAAAAACAAAGCAGGACACTCGTGTGAATGTTCATGAAAAGCTGCTCAGAGCGGCAGAGCCCCCCTATCAGAATAGTGGTGATTTTGGGGAAGTAGTAAAATGAATGGGAGGTGGGCCGGGCCGTGAAGTTTCAGTGGTATCTGTAACATTTTACGGCCCGAAAACGCCCTGCGGTGTATACAGCAAAATGTCCGCACTTATTAAATCTGGGTTAGAGTTATTGGTGTGATTCTCTCCCTTTTTCTAAATATTTGAAATCTATCATAATTAACAGAGAAGAAAGCCCAGTGGCTTTGAAAGCCTTCTGAGCAGCTCTGAGTGTGAGCGCACCTCCCGCCCGCCTGAACCCTGAGAGCAGGTGACTTAAGGGAACGGGGAACAGGGAACATTAGATTGCATTGTATTTTTGCTTGGCTGTATCCTATTATTTGAAATTCTATTGAAATTAATGATGCAGGGACCTTATTTTTTTCCACTTAGATTCGGAACTTTGACTCTGATCAATGAATTCCATCTTCCAGAAGCATAGTGATGGCCTGGGGGTTTTCATCTCAGATAATTGCTTTTCCCCTTTATTTGGTGGCAGACAGAATTTTCCTTTCAGGCCCAAAGATAAGGCAGGAAACTTGTATTCTCAGTTTGCAATTTTTAAAATGAGTTATTCTGTTGTCATTATGAGCTAATTCTCCAATCTACAGAACCTCTCAGGGATGATGGAGTGGGAGAGGGGGAAGCTCGGGTGCTAATTTTAGATGTTAGAGATTATGTCGGCGAACAAACAAATTCGGGGAGTATCACGGGATGAGGCGGGAGATGGTTGGGGGTGGTTTTTCCTCAGGAAGATTTCGTACCTTTTTGCCCATAAAGTCAAGTGATTATCCTGGTTATTTTGGAAGCACCTATACAATAAAGTCCACAATAATTTAAAAAAGATTTAGCTAAACATCCATCCAGCACAAACATGAGGCCACTGGGGTTGACATTGTTCAAACCCTTCCCAAAGGTCCCTTCAAGGTCACGTTGTCCAACGGGCTCCTTTTACTGATGATTAAACAGAGTCCCAGTTTGGCAACACGTCCAGATCCCAAAGTCTGTTCTCTTATTTCAAGGTCAAATTCCTATGGGGTCTACTTGCAAATCTACCTTCTTGCCGATCTTGACTTTAAACATCTGTGGTGCATTTCTAAAAAACAAACTTTTCCTTCCAAGGACACAGATTCCCCAGTAGAAAGATTTTTCTATAGGACGATCGTGCTATGAAAAGAACCCCGCCTATTGGAGGCAGAAAACCTGGTTCAAATCCTCGCCTTACCTGAGAAGCTGCATGAGTTCTTTTGTACGAGTGTTGCCTTCCTCTCCTACACACGGAGCTAAGGATCTCCAAGTCCAAGGGCTGCCGTGACATGGCACACGTTCCCTCTGCTTGAGAAAGATAGGGGCCCCGCTGGCGGGACCTGGGCCTAGGCATGAGTCCAGATGGCCACACAGAGTCGGGCTTCCCATGGCGGCATAGGGCCAACGAGAGCTGGCTTCTCTCACGCCCTTGCTATGTGCTAAGCACTGTGACTGTCACGGTTTTGGACTCTCTTTGGTAAGCCTCATACAACTCTATCATGGAGATGCTGTCATTATCCCTCCTACTGCTGGGAAAGTAGGGCACAGGTAGGCTAAGCCGCTCGCTGCCAGGTAGCACGGCTGCTGAGAGGGGTCAGAATTTGCACCCAGGCCTGCCCGTGGCCGCAGGGCTGTTCCTCTCTGCTTTTGTGGCCTAGAGACATTTACAGATCGCTCAGGGTCTTCTGCCCGTGAGCCCCGGCACCTTCTTGTCTCAATCCTAGGAATCTTTGGAGCACCCTCACGGCTCAAAACATCCCTTCAAAACACCTGCTGCCCCTCTCCCTATCCTGGAAGAGTGAAAGCAGTCTGGTGGTCTAATTGCTACCGTTTCTTGAACGCCTACTATGTGCCTGCCGGGCACTGCTGGACACTCACAGATGGGTCTGAATTAATTGTCACAACGACCGTATCTTGTTGACGTTCTTGTCCACATTTTCCAAGATGCGGACAATGAGATCTGGAGTGAATAAATCCCCAAGGACAAACAGGCAGCCGAGACAGCAGAGTGGGGTTTCCAATCCAGGTCTGTCTTACCCCAAAGCCTTCATTCTTTCTGAAAACATCGTATTGCCTTCAGAAGGAGGAAACGCCAAATGTGCCCCCAAGGTGGTATCACTTCCTCTCTTGCCTTTGATTGCACGTATGCACCTGTGTTGCTAGAAGGAGGCAGAGTGAGGGCAAACATGCTTAGAATGAGCGTAAACAGCCAGTCTAGAGATGCCTTGGGGAGGCAAACAGAACCTTTTGTGATTGTGACCTTCCATCCCCTGACCGACGTCCTACTCCCTACTGGGATTTAGGGTGGTGACCAAGTTGGTCTACACCTGCCCAGATCGTCTTCAGTGTGGGACTGAGTAAGGACTCTGAAGTCGGGTGGTCTCGGCTTCAAATTCTCACTCTTCCACTTACGGACTGTTTGATCTTGGGTAAGTGACTTCCCCTCTCTGAGGCTCCGCTTTTCCATCTGTAAAATGGGGATAATTTCGCCTTCTTTATCGAGCTCTGGTGGGGATTAAGGTAAGCCATGCAAACCTCTTGGAAGAGTGGTACTGTGAACACTCAACATCAGACATTGTTATTGTCGAGTAATAATAATAAAGAAACAGAGGAGTGAATCAAGCCAAGCTTCAGGATCCTGTCAAGGAATAAAAGAAATATTCATGCTCTTCCTTCTTGGGAGACTAATAGGCTGCACATTTGTGGTGTTTCTGATCCTGGGGTAAAGCCCACTAAACCCTCTCGGTGACCCTATAAGGCCGGCAGTGACCTGCTGGGAGCTGGTGTGTGTGTGGGGGAGGGGGGGAAATGATTCCCTCCAGATTCCACCTGCTGTCTCTGGGGACTGAGCCAGGTGGTTTATTTGAGACTTACCTTGGATGAGGTCTTCCGCCATGGCCTTTCCAGGTTCTAAAAAGATTCAGGGGCTAACGCAAAGGCTTCTAGAAATTTCCTTTGGCGTTTATTAAGTTGGCTACCAGGACACCATTTGAATGTGGGTCTATGTCAGTCATGCTCAGGTTGGTAGCTATGTCCACGTGAAGGCGATTTGCTTTGAATTCCTCTGGACTGTGATATACCTTCAGCGACAACCACCCATGGGAGAGACTGGTGTCTCAAATAATGGACGGCTCTAGCTCATGGAAAAATCCGTCCTTCTGTTCTTCTCTTTTTGAATTATCCAGTCATGCCTGAGAGTATTTTCTTCTTAAGGTGCTAAGAAGTTGCCATAGTTACAACTAGGTTTGTTTGTATCAAAATTAGAACATTAACATGGTAGGTTTTAAATAGAAGTAATGTAATTTTTGACAGTGTAACGGGGAGGGGAAATGCCCCAGTCCCCTGACGGCATGGCTGAGCTGTGCCAAGGGTCCAGGGACACATGGACACCGAGCAGTGAGGAAGGGCTTCGGTGCTTCATGTCGCAGACCATGACCTTGGCTCTGGATGGGCATGGGGGGCTGGAGTCTGGCCCTGGCTCTGACGTTCATTCTTGGTATGACCTCAGGCAAGTCACTCTCCCTCCTAGGCCTTTTGTCATCGTCCGAACTGTAAGTAAGGAAGTGAGACTAAATGATCTCAAAACTCCCTTCCACTTCTGGAATTCCAGAATTCTGAGTTCGGTCTTCGTAGCTTTCTAACCCATTTAAAAACCATGCCCTTTCCATTTAAGTCCACCAGAGGGCGCTCTGGCCCGTGTTTTGACGGCGCCCCTGGGCGGAGAGACCGGCTCACTATGGTAAGTGTCCTGGAAGAGGAAAGAAGGAGACCCAGCTCCTGCTTTCCAGGGGAGGTAGATGAAAAAAGACACTGCTGAAGTGGTCCCTTAGGTCTACGGTCGACAAGGGGTCTTCAGATCTATTGTCATTTTGATCTCACATCAGTTGCCTGGACCAGATGCTACCTTCCCACATTATGGGGCCCAGAGTCCCACTTGGCCCACGTGGGTTTCCAGGGGTGGACGCAGACTTTTCCTCCTCATTCTCCCTCACTCCTTTGGCCATTTCCCACTGGACTTCAAGAGGCCACCTCTGTTTCTGAGACGCTTCTGTTGAGCCCCGAAGACTATGCACACATTAAGATTGGGGCAAAATGTGAATTTAGTAGGGAGAGTCAAGAACAGGTCTTGAACTGCATGGATAGACTAAAACTTCCTTCCAGTGAAGCTCTGCCTGTGGGATTTAGACCAAAACATCTGTCAAGTGCAGTGGCTGATGGGGGCTATCCCGGTCCCGGTCCTGCAGATAGCAGAATCTACCTGGGCTCATCCAAGTGGCAAAGGAATTTTTGAAAGGGGATCAGGAAACTCTCAGAATCTCCAGGAGGGCCAGAGAGCGAGAGTCTGAAATTACGTAGCCAGAAACCGTGACCAATCCCACTGCGGGGGCTTTTCTAGGAAAAAACCAGGGCCGTAGCTGTCTGACAGTTACGAGGCTTGGGGACTGGGTCCCCACGGGGACTACTTACTGGTGACCGAGCCCTTCCTACGTGCTAGTCAGGCACCTTATCTCAATTGATCCTGCGGGATCCCTATCACCGTCCCTCATTTACAGATTTTTGCTCGATTAAATCCAGGCTCTTCTGGCCTCAGTGTCTGGGCTCCAACAGGCATTGGGCTGGAGCTAGGGTTTATCACTGGTCTTCAGAGGGCGATTTCAGGAGAGGAGGGACTTTCTGGATGTTTCTTACTGCCTTTGTCATGCTTTTAAAGTGGAACAAGAAGGAATGTTAAATTCTCATTTTCTTGTGCCTCGGGTCCCCCCGGCAGCAGGTTTAGCCCTGAAGGAAGGGAGTCCTTCCCACTTGACACTCTGTGGGTGTTATTTCGATTTGGTTCTCTCCAGATAAGAAGTCCTTGAACTTGGAAAAGACCGTGGCATAGACTCATCCAATCCTGTTAGTTTATAAACCAGAAACGGAGGCCAGAGCAGGAAGTTGCTGGCTCCAAGTCGTATATCATAAGAGACTAGCTTTCATACATGAAACCAGTATTTAGTGAGCACCTGCTGTGTGCCGGGCGCTGCACAAAGATTGAGACAGACAACCTCACCACTGCCACGGAGCTTTCAGTGAATGGAGGGGAGGGGTCCACACATAGCTTCGCCTCTCATTCTCCAACAGCTCCTCGATATGGAGCAGAAGCGCCCATGGCTCCTTTCCTTAATTTTTAAAAATAATAAAACTACAGAGTAGCCAATGGCAGATAAACAGGAAAAAATGTTGACTTTTTTAGTACCAAATGTACAAATGAGCCTTTTTTCCACTTTCTTTCAAATCGCAATATTTCAGAAGAAGACATCCCCCTGGTGACGAGGCGTGTGGAATTCTGAAGTCTTGAATGCTATTGATGTGAGTGTAAATTAACCTTTGCGTGGGAAAAAATTTGCACTATGTATGAAAACATTCTTCACCCAGAATTAACTTCCTAGACTGTCTCCTAGAAAAATAGCTATGAATGTGTTTGAAGGTACATCTGCCAGGAATCACTGTATCGGTTATAATAAGTAGCAAATTCTGGAGAAAACCGACATGTTCAACAGTCGATTGCTTATACGAAGCATGCTGTAGCCACGCTACCAGTCAGGATTAGATTTGGCCGTGTGTAACAGAAAACCCCAAATAACGGGGACTTAAACATGCATGGGTTTATTTTTCTCTACCTGAAAGAGACCTGGAGGGGTAGCATTTGGGGGTTGGCGTGGAGGGGTGATTAAGTCATCCTTGTCCTTTGGCACCGCTATTCTCTGCGCAAGGTCCAAAGTGGCTGCTGGAGCTCCAGCCGTGTGTTCGCACCCCATGTGGAAGGGAGGCGTGGCAAAAGTGAGCCGGTCCTTAGTAGTTAGTCCCTTGGCCAAATGTATGTGCAAAGAGAACCAGAAGGTGGGTTTTCAGCTCGGCACATGGCCTGCAGATCTGGCTTAAGGAATAAAAGAAAGAAGAAAAAATGTGTATTGGGTAGGCCTAGGGTCTTCAAACATTTTTGTTCACACATCCCTTAAAAGAATTTTGAAAACTTACTGACCACCATACACATTTTTAGATTGCCCCTGAAATTATTTATTTATTTATTTTTTAGTCACAGGTGTCTGTGGATGTGAAGGAGACAATTTCTGGCCCATTTTTATATCGACACAACACAATAAAACTATCGTATCACCTTAAAAAATGGAACAAAAAAACCCGCTGTGATATGATAGCCACTATCCTCCATCTGAAAAATAAATAGGCAAGCTCTTAACCAGTTGGAAATCTTCTAGTCTCCCTTTTTTTCTTGTTCCGCTTCCTTTACAGATTTTTCCTGGCATATTGTTTTCTGTTTGAACTTCTTTCGTTGATCACTTTTAGGTTACCTCTCAGCCACAGCAGTACGTATAGAAATAGAAATTTTACTTTTAATTTCACGTGGCTGTAAGACTCTACTAAAATTTTTCTTTGAATTAACATTATAGTTATAGATACTATTCAATTGATAAAAGTAATATAAACATAGCATAGTTTTTGGCAATATAAAACATAACATGAGGCTGATTGATTGATTTGAAGTATAACTAACGTATGTGGTTATATTGGTTTCAGAGTAATGAGGCTTTTTAAAAAACTAATTTATATGTCTATGGATGACTATTGGTACTAGGAAGAGTAGGCATAGCTCTCAATTATATTTCTGATTTTTTTTTCACTGACTCAAGGATTGAAAACCTTGTTTCATAAATAAATAGAGATGGAAAGGGTTATTCTAGAACAATGCTGCTCGCATCCCCCGAACTCTTCTGAGGTGCATATCAAAAACCACATAGGGGCGTATCATCAGACATTATTATTACTTTTTTAAAGATTTTATTTATTTATTTGACAGAGAGAGACAGCCAGTGAGAGAGGGAACACAAGCAGGGGGAGTGGGAGAGGAAGAAGGAGGCTTCTAGCGGAGGAGCCTGATGGGACCTCCCAGAACGCTGGGATGATCCCAGAACGCTGGGATCACGCCCTGAGCCGAAGGCAGACGCCCAACGATTGCACCACCCAGGCGCCCCATCAGACATTATTTTTAATCACTGATCAGCCAACAGCTCACTCCTTCAGTTTTGTTGAAAACAAGAGTTGGAAGTCACCTGACTTGCAAAGAGATTTGTTATTCAGTCATTAGGTTCACTGATGATCTCAACATTGACACAAATATTTTGAATTGTCCCTTTTGACAACCTCCATCATCATCATCATCATATCAATAACAATATTCAGGATGGATGAAAGTGTGTCTTTCTATTGTATGGTGGGGAAAAAAGTGACTTTGAAAGGGAACGTGGGAACCCGGAGAGGTAAACCCAAATCCTTGCCTTGGACAAAGGTCCATTCTCAAGCAGGTCAGTTTTAGGAGTCTCCAAATGGACGTGGATGATCACTGATTTCCCAAGACTGTCCCTGCCCAAGTACCCCTCGGAATAATCCTTAGGAGGCAGCTAGCAGTTTTTGCCATATCTATCAGGTTATAAAATACCATTACACTATACAAAGCCATTGTGTCCCAGTAGGCGCCATGTTACTGAAGGGTAAGTTACAAGGTCCATTGTTAATGTAGAAAATGCCTACAAACCAGTATCAGCAGAATGATCCTATTTTTGTTATATATGTGTCTGAAAGTTTAAAAACAAATGGCTTTATCTAAGCAAAGGAATTAGAATTTTAATTTTCCTTGTACTCCAAATGTTCTAGTCTTCAAAAACATCTTTCGTCCCTCTCTCCCTTTTTTCTTCCTTCCTTTCACCCTTGAATATATATTTTACATTGATCTTATATATTTAAAATGTCATATTATTTTAATATATTTTTACACTTCTTTATAATATATGTTTGATCTCTATACTTAATTCTGATCTTAAGCATGCCATTCAAGGAACTTTGACGAATGCAGATCAAGACACCAAACATTTCCATCAACCCAGAAAATTCCTTCATGTCCTTCCTGGTCGATTCTGCCCTTATTGGTAATTCCCAAATATCCACTGATTTGACATTTATTGCCATAGGTTATTTTTGCCTATCCTAGAACGCCAGGTAAATGGATCACACGGTACGTACTCTTTCATGGTTGGCTTCTTTCACTCAGTACAATAGCCTTCGGGTACAACCATGTTGTAGCATTCACCAAGAGTCTGTTCCTTTATACTGTTGCTTAGGATTCCATTGTATGAAGATATGACAGTTTATTCCTTCTATTCATGAACTTCAATTCATCTTTTAAAAAATAAAAGTATTCATTTTAGAGTAGCTTTAGATTTACAGCAAAGCTGCAAAAATAGTACTACAGTTCTCCCTCTGTTGACAATTTGTCCCAACTCATGAAGTCATATTGATACAATAGTAAGTCCACAATGCATTTAAATTCCTCAGGTTTCCCCTCATGTACTTTTTTTGGTTAGTTGTTCCAGAATTCCACTGAGGATACCACATGACATGTAATGCTTTTCTGGTTCTCTCTCTCTCTTTTCTTAAAGGCTCCTCTGAGCTGTGACAGTTTCTCAGACTTTCCTTGTTTTTGATGACCTAGAGAGTTTTGAGGCCAGATATTTTATAGAATGTCCTTCACTTGGGATTTGCGTGATGTTTATGTCATGATTAGCCTGGAGTTATGGGTTTTGGGAAGGAAAGCCACAGAGCCGGAATGCCGTCTTCATCACCTGATAAGGGTACAACCCATCAACACAACTTACTACTGGTGATGTTAAACCGGATTCCCTGGCTGAGATGTTGTTTGTCAGATTTCTCTCTCCTCCAGAGTTATCCTTCCCTCCCACCCCCTTTCCATACTCTGCTTTCTGGAAGGAAGTCACTCAGCTCAGGCCACACTTACGTTATGGAGTTATGGAGTTATGCGGCACTGCCTTGCGGGCCGACTGCACAAGTTCTCTGGAATTCTTTGTCGGAGGAGATTGAGCTATTCTTGCACATTTGTTTATTTACTCACTTATTTACATCAGCCTGGACTCGTGAGTATTTATTTATACTTTGGGGTAAAAATCCAACACTACCAATTGATTTTGTTGCTCAAAATTGTCCCGACTTTGGACATGGGGAGCTCTTTTTCATTGGCTCCTATGTCCCTTGGATATGCCTCCAGCCTTTCGTTTCTTGGAGCATTTTCTTACTTTCTGGCAGGTCAGCTTTCTCCAGGTTTATCTTCTATATTTTCTTGGAATCTGTTCTCCACCACTAACCAGTTGGTGGACTTTGTGCAGTTGGTTTGCTGTGTTTGAGGCCTACTGTACTCATTAACGAATGTTAGCTATGGGAATGGATAAATCCCTGAACTTTGGGTGGCTTATCAAAATAGAACTTTTTTTTCTCACTGTCTTGAAGTCCAACGAGGGGGCATTCTGCTCCACGGGGTGATTCAAGGACTCAGGCCAAAAGAGTCTCAGTCGTCTTCTACACGTGACTTGCAGGCTTCTCCTGGATGTGACAGAGAAGAGGGAAGATGAAGGATCACATGGAGCTTTGATGGGCCAGGTCCAGGAGTGACATGTGTAACTTCTATCAGTCATGACTCATACCCACAGTGATACCTACGAGGGAGTTTGAGAAATGGAGTCTATGTGTATGAACAGGAAGAAGAGAAATGAGCTTATTTGAGGTTTACTCAGTCTTTGCTACACTGAGTTTCATCTCCCACCATATAAAAAATGTGGAAAATAATTTCTATTTCATGGCTTGTTATGAGGATAGAATGAGTTACCATATGGAAAGCACTAACACGGTACCTGGCCTCCAGCAGGTGCTCAACAGTGTTGTTAACCTATGACTTTAATTTGGGTCTTCTACGCAGAACTGCCCTGGCTTATAATGAGTCTTCATGACTGAGCTTTCCATGGTGCCGGACATGATGACTGGCTCAGAGATGACACCTGATACAAATCCGATGGCCGGCTGTTGGAGGCTGCTGGGAGGGGAGAAGGTTGGGGTCTGCATGTTCCAGAAGTCCAGAAGTTACAGACGTCAGATAGCAGGGGTGGAACCAGGCTCGTCTCTGAGCAGAGAAAAGTGGTTAATAATTGTGGTGGCGCATGACTTCCTTTTTGCATGATTGCTTGAAGACATGAGGGGAGTGGACACTGCAGTGACACCAAGACCATGGCAGCCAAGGAACCATGGATGTGTGTAGTGTCTAGGGAATAGGTGGGGACAACTCTCCCAGAAGAGGAAATGCTACCTTTTGCCTGACGTTACCTCCCTACGTACAGGGACCATTTTAACCACGGGTGAAGGGCTGGTGAATTGTGCCGTGGAGATAACGAAATCCAGAACCCAACCCTGTGTGGGGGGGAATTTGAAATAGACAGAAATGACTGTGGGTGATATCTCTTGGATTTTCTGCCTTTGTTCCTTTAAACAGGAAGAGTGAGCTTCCAGGGTGATATTAACGATGGTCAGCCCCAAGTTGGTCTTGGGAATTTGGCCTGTTGGGGTTCCCTTGTTCCTCTTCTGGGCCCCCGGAGTTAAGAGGAGTTCTGCCCCACTTCCTCTTCTTCCTGGTTTTATGACCTTTTACCTCTCAGAGTGTTAGCGTCTCCGTTTCTGAGATGGAAAGAGTGTTATCTGTCCTACAAGGCTGTTGAAAGAGGGATGCAAACCATGTCTGCTGTTAACTACAACACCTTCCTATCTTCTGAGTCAAATCCGTTTTCTGCTGGGGTCACCCAGCTTTGAGAGCAGCACTGTCGTGCCCTCAGTGACTCACGCCAGAAACATGGGCATCATACTTGCTTCCTTCTCTTTCAACCACTACATTCTATCAGTTGCCAGGGGCTGCTGGATGTGCCTTGATATCTCTGGTCTTCACTCGTCTCTCCATCGCTCTGACAGTACGTTAGTCCAGGCCACTGTCACCTCTTCCCCTGGATGACAACAACTGCAGTCCAATAGACCTTCCTGACTCCAATCTTGTCCCCGACCCGTTTTTTTCTCCTGAGTGAGGCCAGAGAAATCTTTCCAAACTGGAAATTTTATCAGGTTCTTTCCCTGTTTTAAGTCATGGAGAGTCATGGCTCTCCAGGACCCTTCAGAGAAAGGCCTATAGTGCCTGTCATCTCTGGTTCCAGCTGTCTTTGGCCTCATCTGTCTCTGTGCCCCTTGAGCCCCCCTGCCCCATTCCCAGTGCTTTTCTCTCAGTCATATTAAATCCCCTCCAGTTCCGCAAACACCGCAGTCTGCCTGCACCTCCAGGCCTTTGCCTGGGTTCTCTCTTCTACTTAAATCTCTCTTCACTAGCCTAACTCCTATTCAGCCTCGGTGGAGGAGCTCCATTGTCCGTTCCACTGGGAAACTTGCCTGTGATGCCCTCTTCACTCCTTCCTTTCCTGTCGTCCTCTGGTTCCTTGTTATTTCCCCCACTAGCCGGAAGCTCCTTGAGATAGCGGCTAAGCATGTATTTAGGCCACAGAAGGTCTTTAATCAATAATAGAATGAACTGAAGTGACTTTAACAACATACAGTCTCTTTTCTGAAAGAGCCCCCTGTAACTACTGGAGTCGATTACCACACATTCTAACACCATGTCAGGTACTTGTTTTCTCTCTCTGAAGGAACAGATTAGTTTGCAACTGCGTATTTTCATGTCTCTGGAGGTTACCAGACAGGACTGGGTTTGCAGTGGAGACAGCGTCCTGTGAGTTAATAGATTCCTCCGAATCCGGGTTAAAGGAGGTCTGATTCTTGGTGAAAGACTTGCTGTGCGCGCTCAGGCGCCAGAGGCTGAGCAAGCTTGATGGCCTTTGCCAGCGAGAAGTGAAGGCGTGGGGCATAGCGCCGGGGGGGGCGGGGGTGACGCCTGGGTGGCTCAGCTGGTTGTGCATCAGCTCAGTTTTGGCTCCGGTCATGATCGCAGGGTCTTGAGATTGAGCCCTGCCTGCAGCCCCGTGCTGAGCGTGGAGCTTGCTTCAGATTCTCTCTTCCTCTCCATCTGCCCCGCCCCGCTTACGTACTCTATTTCTAAAAGAAAAAGAAAAAGAAGAAAAAAAAAAGAAAGCCAGGAGAAGGGGAAGTGTGGGGGTGGAGAGCGCTGATTCCATGGACTTTCCACTCCCTTCTTCCCCTCCTCACAGAGGGGTGTTTGACTTGTTTCTCTCCTTCCTAAAAACTGGGAAAGCCTGACATCTGTTCCCCTCCCCTCCCGTCCCCACAAAACTGGAGAGGGCTGATTATTTCACTTCTGAAATCTTTTGAGCATCTGGACCTTTAGAGAACCCGATCCCCTACAGCTGATGGTGGTGGTGGTGGAGAAGGGGAAGGTGAGAGCCAGTGGATGTGAGAAAAGCGTGGGGAGCTGCACTCCCACTGAAATGATAGAGGAGTCTCCCTTGGGTGAAGTGGACCCCAGGAAGGTGCCTGGGGCTTAAATCTTCTTGCTGATTCTTCCAAGGGGACGACTGATGGGGGAAGAAGCTTCTGCAGACAGAGGGTGTAGGACAGGCTGCCTAGGGGTGGGGGAGTTGGGAGAAGTAGAAGATGTCAACTTCACCCAGGTTCCCACACCAGGGGCTGGGTAGAGGGAAGTCCTCAGAGAGCCCTGCAAACGGCCACAAGTGACTTTACAAAACAGGCTGCATTTGAACACTGGCCCCCAGAGAGAAACAGCCAGTCCCTCACCAGATGGACCAAGAAGCAGAGACATCTGGCAAGGAGGGGGTCCACCTTCACCCCAAAAGATCCCCATGTGTTTGCTTACACAAGGGAATGGTTGTCATGAGCATTGAAGAAAGGAGACAGTCCCCCCACCAATAGGTGGGCGAGGACGACATCGCCTTCCTTCTCCCTCCTTCCCACACCAATAGCGGAGGCAGAGGGGCGGGGAAGAGGGAAGGGCTGAGCAGGAACCACATTCAACTCCTTGAGCCCCAGGCTGCTGGGATGGTAAGCATGACTGGGCAGGACGGCAAGCATGACTGGGCTGGAGGGCAAAAGAGGAGGAGAATTTTATGAGATAGGAATGAAAAAATAAATGGACCAAGCTATAATAACAGAAATGAGACTGTTTTTAATATTTAAGGTGACTGAACAGAATAGAGTTGGATTGAACCATGCTTCCGGAAGCCCATTACCCAGCAGCAAGGGAGAGCTGGACAGAGTATAACAAGAGCAAGAATTTGAAAAGCAGTCATTTGTTGTTTACATATCAGCAAATTGAGAGTATCTGAATTTTTCCCACAACCCTGCAGAATAGGGATTAATTTCATTTCCAGATGAAGAGCTTGAGGGTCATCTAAGAGACTTGCGGGAGATGGCCCAGCTAAAAGGTGGAGAATTCTATGGCAGCGTGACAGCAGCACAGACTTGAGAAAGGTACAGAGATAGTACATGCGAGGGTGTGGCTTCTCCCATCTGGGAGAGAGGTAGGTTTACAGAAGTCCTGTGGGAGGAATTCAGAGCTGAGCTGGGTTTTAAATGACAAATAGGATTTTCCTACCAATGGAGTGAGGGGGTAAGGAATCCCGGAGGGGGCAAGGGGTCTGGCAAAGGCCTGATGATAAAGGAGAACTATCTGTAGAGCAATAGTACCCTGTATCCACCTGGGAATTTTGATAAGGAATGCTGAATTCTCCTCCTGAAAAGCATGTTCCAGTTCATACTTTCTCTGGCAGTAGCTGGTGGTGCCATTTTCCTTGAAAGTTGCCTACCTCAAGTGATGACTTAAAACCAGTTGCCCATTATATTTTCAGAAAATGCCGTCTCAACAATTTATTTTGCATTTTTTTTTGTTGCCAGCGAAGCTTCAATGTTTTATTATCCATTTATTGGCTGTTTGGTTTTTGTGTGCGGGGGTGTATATCCTTTGCCCATTTCCATTGGGGTGCTTGTTTTTCTTCTTGATTTTTAAGAATTCATCAGTGATTTTATTAAGTTTCATAGTTTTGGGTTGATTTTTAATTTATTTTTTATTTTTATATTTATTTATTTATTTATTTTTAAAGATTTTATTTATTTATTCGACAGAGATAGAGACAGCCAGCGAGAGAGACAACACAAGCAGGGGGAGTGGGAGAGGAAGAAGCAGGCTCATAGTGGAGGAGCCTGATGTGGGGCTCGATCCCATAACGCCGGGATCACGCCCTGAGCCGAAGGCAGACCCTTAACCGCTGTGCCACCCAGGCGCCCCTTAATTTATTTTTTATTATTTGTTTAGTTACTGTTGGTGATTTTTAAAATCCTACTTTTTGATTTACAGAAATTTTAATATTCATCTAGTGCAAATGTCTTTTACTTCTTGGCTTCTACTGTCAGAGCTCTTAGGAAGACCTCCACCTTTCTATGCTTAACTATTTTATCATTATTTTCTTCCAGTACTTTCACTGTTTGATTCTTTTAAAGACTTTCTTTATTTATTTGAGGGAGAGAGCACGTGCACACATGAGTGGGGGGTGGAGGAGGGGCAGAGGGGGAAGCAGACTCCCTGCTGAGCAGGGAACCAGACAAGGGGCTTGATCCCAAGACCCAGAGATCATGACCTGAGCTGAAGGCAGACGCTTAGCCGACTGAGCCACCCAGGCACCTCTGGTTTTTTATTCCTATCTAATTTCATATTTCTCAGCTCCGGTAGGTTGTAAATTGGGAGTTAAGCTTGGAGTAAGCTTGGAGGGATTACTAGTAGGATCAGGATAAGGACCTTGTTTTGTTTTGTTTTGTTTTGTTTTAGCCAAGTTCATGAGTTTGTGGGTAGGCAATTATGAGTTATCTGAGGTTTCTTGCTCCCCTTCCCCACCTCGAATTTCCCTCTCAACGTACTTCCATCAGGCTATGGTCCTATGGAAGATTAAATATAGTTACATATTCTATGCTAATCTATTGAAAGGTGAAATCTAGAAACACAGAGAACCAACTGGTGGTTGTCAGAGGGAAGGGGTTGGGGGGACGGACTAAATGAGGGGAGGGGAGTGGCAGGTGCAGACTTCCAGGTATGGAATGAATAAGTCATGGGATGAAAGGTAGAGCATAGGGAATAATTCAATGGTATTGTAACAGTGTTGTAGGGTGACAGACGGACTTGTCAAATCACTGTGTTATATACATGAAATTAATGTAATGTTGTGTGTCAACTATACTTTAATAAAAAAGAAAGAAAGAATAGTCTGTTTCCCCTCCCTTGATTCTGGGCTTACTTTCATCAGTAGAACCCGATTGTAGCAGTGCTCCATGACTTCTGAGGCTAGCTCATAAAATCCCTGCGGCTTCTGCCTGGGTGATCTCATGGCCTGGTCCCCCTTGGGACACTGCTTCTCAGAATTGAGCTGTTGTGAGAAGCCTAAGCCAAGTGTAGCCTCTCTGGTCCACAGCCTAAATGGAGCTCCCAGCCAACAGCCAGGATCAAATTCTACCCATTGAGGGAACCATGCTGGATGTTCCAGCCACTGATTCCAGATGACTGGAACCATCCCAGCTCACCCTTGACACCACGTGCAGGGGAACAGCCCGTCAATCCGCAGAATCATGAGAAATGGTAACTTGTTCTTTTGAAGTACTTGGTGACTTGTTGCTCAATGATAGGTAGCTGAAACAGATGCGCACCGCTATACTGAAACCCTGCTTCTCGAGTGCACCAATGGTCTGCAAGTTGTCAAATCCCATGTGGTCACTTCTTGGGTCTTACCTTGTGTGGTCTCCAGCGGTATTGCTTCTTAAAAAGCTCTTTTCTCTTGGCTTCTATGACCCCCCCACCCTGGATTTTCTTTTACCTCACTGGCTGACACTTCTTAGTTTCCTTTGCTTTTTTTTTTTTTATTCAACCTCTAAATCTTGTGATGTCTCAGGATGGTCTTGGGTCTCTTTCTTCATCTGTATCTGTGCAGTTTTTCTAGGTGACCTCACTTAGCCCATGGCTTGAAAAATACCTCTGGCTAGTCAACTGTACTTCCATAAAAAATATCCCTGTGTTGATGGTACCCAAATGTATTGGCTTGTGTTGACTTCTCCCGGGACTGTAGATTTGTATTGCTTATTCCTTGTTTGATATCTCCACCTGGTTGTTCAAAAGGCATCACAAAACTTACTTGGTGAAAGTGTAACTCTGGATTCTCCCCACACCCAACGCCATTCCTCCATCGGTTGACTTCACTTTGGTAAATGGTAGCAACACCCACCCAGATGCTAAAGCCCAGACGACTAGGTGTTAGCTTGACTCCTCTCTTCCCCTCAACCCCCATGCCCATTCCAGTATTAAATCATGTGAAATCTATTTGAAAAACATAATCCAAAGTAATCCACTTCTTTCGAATCTACATCTATAGACTATAGCCCTATTTTGTTGCCTTGATCATCCAAACAATCCCCTAATTGGTGTTTTTCTTTCCACTCTTTCACCTCCGCAGTCGCTTCTCTAAACTGCAGGCAGATTGCTCTTTGAAAATATAACTCAGATTATGTCACTCCCTTGCTTACCTTTTTTCAATTAAAGATTTTATTTATTTATTTGAGAGAGAGGGAGAGAGTACACACAAGCAGGGGGGATGGGCGAAAGGCAGAGGGAGAGGGAGCGGGAAGGGGAGGAGGGAGAAGGAGAAGCAGACTCCCCACTGAGTAGGGAACCCCATGTCGGGCTCCATCTCAGGACCCTGAGATCATCACCTGAGCCAGAGGCAGACTCTTAACCGACTGAGCCACCCAGGCGCCCCACTATCTTGCTTACATATAATGGATTCTGATTGCCTGTGGATTAAAGCCCTACTCTTTCTCCTTATACAGAGCCCTACATGGTCAGACCCCTATTTTTCGCTCTGACCTCATCTCTTACTGCCTTGCTTCCCCCCTTCTCCATTCAAGCTCATCACACTTTAAAGCCTTTGTGCGAGTTACTCTCTGTACCTAGAATTGTCCCTCTTTTGATGAACTGAAGTTGGTCCCTTTCTGCCCCCCCCAGCCACTCCTGATTCCACCCCCATATTTTAGCTCTCCAGGTAGAGAGGGGCTTGTTACCGGTTTCCCCCATTAGAATATTATTTCCATGAGACCACAGATCTTGTCTGTCCTACTCACGATGGTGTCTCTGGCAATAATGTCCAGATATTATTATTTAGTTATTGGATATCCTAATAACGTCCCATGTGTAATACACGCTTAACAGATACGAATTGAAATGAATAGTCATGGATCCTTCTATTTCATTTCCTCATTTTTTTCTGCTCCCTTTGAGCCAGAAATAAATAAAATGCCATTAAACGGAGAAACACCAGCAAACCACTAGGGCAGGAAGCACACTAGATGAAAGGGGTCTCCCCGATTGCCTAACAGCCTCGGGGATGCTTGTAACTCTCAGAATAAAGCCAGGCACAGGAGGTCCAAGCCAGCTCCACCCGCTGCTTTTGTCTTATCTGGCCTTCCTGCTGTGGGCCAATCTCTCTCTCCAGCGAAGTCATCTTCCTCCCTAAGTATCGACTCTTCTCTTCGTTCCTGTATTTTTCACGTTGATGATCCCGCCACGGAAATGCCTGTTTTTCTGTCTCGACAGATCCTTCACGATCCAACCCAGCCCTACGCCAACAGGCTGGCACACCTTGATTGAACTCTAGCTACAAGTTGGGCCTGTTTGGTCACGTGATCTCGCGGAGCCCTCCCAGTGGCAAGCGCCACACCTTACATGCACCTTACAGAGCGCTCTGGACTCAGGCTCTAGACAGAAGAGAGGCCGGGGAGGCTGCGCAGGGGGGAGAAGGCTCTTGGAATTTCTCCCACCTCACTTCATCCGAGCAGCCCTGCTTTATCTGTTTTCACCTGCTGGAATCCCATTCTAACCAGGGTGAGGTTTTAGAGGCAGACTGCGAAAACCCCTTTGGAAGGCACAGCTCCGAGAGGCTCTGGAGAGGCTTTGGAAGGACTCTCAATGGCTCATCACAGCCGGTTTTGTCTCTAAGTGGAACTGCTGTACCTTCAGCTGAGTGACATTGTCCTCCAACTGCTGGGCATGTTGCCTGGATAACGCACACCCGTGCCTTGAAATGAGGGCGCCACCTCCAGCTCCTACTCTTAAAAGACATGTGGGCTGAGACCCCTGCATCACACCTGCTCACCCAGTGGAATGACCAGCAGAACCCCCACGTGATCTCACTTGCTGGTCTGTGTTCACAGGCAGGAGCCATAGTGGCTTGGGGTCCTGCCCCCTGAGTGTCTCATTTCCAAAGCATCTCACCTTTCATTTAAACAAAGAGGCTCTGCTCTTAACATGTTCAACCCATGGCTCTATACACTGTCTTCCTACTTCAGCAAATTGCTGAGTTTGCATTATGGAATACGCACGTGCAATAGGTCTTGGGGAGGACCCCACGCCTGCAGTGTAATTATTGCTTTGAAGTTTTAGGAGCCGGGAATTCAGCACCTTGCGCCGAAAATACAATATGAGAAATGTGGATGCATAGGATCAAAAAGAATGCTATTGAGGTGCCTTCCCCGCCCTTTTTATTCTCACTTCTTAGAGTTTAAGGCTATTAAATCAGCAAGGTCAAGGGAAAGAAAGGTTTTTAATTGAATAAATTGAAAGCAGCTTCATTAAGCATTGTGTGAACTGAGTAATTAGGATTTCCAATCCCTTGTTAAAATAACCCAGTGAATTTCAGGAGGGAAATTTCCCTGAGATTCACGACATATCCACCGAGAGGACCGATGGACTTAACATCATTTTAGGAGGCCAATGAACTCAGTTCATTTATTCAGTCAGTGTTTGTTGAGGGCCTACCTTGCGTCACGCCGTGTTCTGCAGGCATCGGGCCATAATCATGAACAATGTATGCAGGGTCTCTGCTCTCAAGGAGCCTACATCCTAAGGGGGGGTGGAGAGAGATAGACAATAAAACAAACACACATGATTTGGGGCACTGCTTCATGGTGTGCATGGACAGTGGGAGAAAGTAGCAATAGCAGGGTAGGGATCGGGCTTGCTACGGTTGGGGACGGCCTCTTCAAGAAGGTGACATCTGAGCTAAGAATAACCGATGGGAAGAAGCAAACCACACAAAATTCTGGGAAAAACACAATGAGCACGAGGGCATCCGGTGCAAAGTTCCTGGGTATCCCTGGAGAAGGGTGGTAGGAATAGTGGTCAAAGGCAGGAGGGGTCCTGGTTATGTAGGACCTGGTAGACCACATCAGCAAATCCCCCAGTAGGGATTTGGTTCTAATTGCAATGGGACACCGTTGGAGGGTTTCAAGAGAGAGAATGGGATTATTCATGTTTGGTTTGCTGGGTCAGTCTACTCTACCCTCCAGAAGGAATAGACCAGAGGTACTGAATCACACCACATAGAAAGATTTAAAGTAATACCTCTCCAGCCTGACTCTAGAGATCCTGATTTATCAGGCTCTCCAAAATCGGCATGTTGGCCCCCTCTTCGAAGTTTCTGGTGTGCTGCTATGATTGAGTGTCTCTCAGTTGGTTCTCCTGGTTCAACAGATGTTTACAAGTTGGGAAATGATGATCATACATTATTAATTGTGAATTTTCCTACTTAGGTGGGAATGAAACTTACAATTAAATAAATGCAACAGAATGGCTAAATTCAGAAATTATGTCAGAAACTGAACGTTACTATCATTGTTTTGTTGAGTCCCTACTGCATTTCAGGCACTGGGCTAGTGGTTTATGTCCTATTTATACCTTGTAAGAAGCACGTGAGAGAGGGAGATAAAGTCCGAGTTCCTGGCCAGAAAGTGTTTGTTTGAGCCTCCAGGTCAGAAGAGAATTATTGCAGAAATGGGACATTGGACAGAAATGGGTGTTTCCCTCCTCTTACACGGAGCTCTCCATGATTTTCCCATTGCGTCTTGAATTTAGGATCACGCATACGTTCCTTAGTAATAATCAAATAGGGGAAAAAAAGCTTCCCTCTTTTTTTAGCTGGTCTATATTGATATTGGTGTATGATTGTAGAATTTCCAAGCCCCATACCTTGGAGATTTCATTTCCTGCGAGGGAGGGCTGGGATGCCTTTATCACCTACAAGGGAAATAAATTAGTACATTCACCCAAAAGTCCTTTAAAATTTTTAGCTTCCGTAATGCCTTGGGTAACTTCTTTAACCTTTTCAATGGGGGAAGTGACTGAGCTTCCAAAGCCACACCAGGCCCTGACGTAAGGTTTCACTCTTCTTCCTGAATCTGGTACAGGTAGGTACAGAGCACCTTCTCCTGGTTCCTGAAGCTATCACTGCCATCTGGGAGAACCTTCTCTTGTGAGCTAAATAACGGAAGGCTTCAAAACCACGTGTCAAAGGACACTGTCCTTGATTGTTAAGTTTTGCCCCTTTTAGAGCCTCAGCTTTTTTCCAGTTGACATGGAAAATTCTCGACATATTCCACCAGGCTGGGCTTCTTGCTCCTTTAGGTTACTTACAAAGATCTGGCCCTTCAGGCTCATCTACCCCAAACTCCTTGCTGTGGTCTATGAAGCCCAATGTCCAGGTAGTGCAGAGTCCCCTCCTGTTCCACAGAGGCCAAGAAAGTGCTCAATGGCCACCCAGGTCTCCGTGGAAAAGAGTTTGAGAACCAGGGTTCTGGTCCAATCCTTTAATTGTGCAGATGGAAGGCTAAGAGTCAGGCAAGGGAGGGGACTTGCCCAGGTTCAAACAGTGAATCCCATGGCCCTAGTAAAGCTGGAACCCTGGACACCTTATTCCTATAGGCCAGGGCTTTCCATAGAGTTCTTCACTTCCTGGCAGCGTTACTCACTTCATTCATTGATCTACTCACTAGACAACTGTTCACTAAGTGAAATTTAGGTGCTAGACTTCAAAAAGAGATGAAACAGTTGAAGCTCTAACCCACAGAGATGGTCTCAGGTGGTGCCACTCAGTGTCTCCGGATCTCTAGCCCTGAGATCCTCCTGTTTTTCAGTCCAAACACATCAGAACCAAATCTGCCAGAAAGTGGTCACGCACCAGTAGCTCCCCATTTCCTGTTTACCTTTGTGAATAACAAGACACACGCACACATAAACAGTGGGTTCCTGCCACGTGACAGACCCTGGGACTCCCAGATGAAGCCAGCACAACCCCTGCTCTCACCGAGCTCCCAGGCCAGTAGAAGAGCCCAATGGAAGTGACACAGCACAGTGGGTAAGTGCCAGGGGCGAGCTCAGCCCTGCAGGGCAGCCAAGAGGGGGAAGCTACTCCAGCTGGTATGTGTGGAGTCAGAGAAGGCTTCCTGGAAGAAGGGACATTTCATCTGGTCCCAAACAATGAGCAGGAGTGAGACAGAGGAGACTGAGAATGGGCAGGGAGCGGAAGATGAGGGAAGGCTTTCTAGATCTTTGGACTGTCCTGTGCAAAGGCACTGAGTTGTGGAAGAGTTGTAGGGAGAGCTCTGAGTGCTTCAAAGTGAGTAGATATCCTGGGAACATGGTACAAAGAGCTCCCTGGGGAGAAGGGCTATGCCCCTCCATTCTTTTTTTTTTTTTTTTTTTGAGAGAGAGAGAGTGCTAGAGCATGAGTGGGGTGGGGGGTGGGCGGGGGAGCAGAGGGAGAGGAGAGAAAGTGAACCTTAAGGAGAGAAAGAGATCCTGAGATCGTGATCTGAGCCAAAAGCAAGAGTTGGATGCTTAACTGATTAAGCCACGCAGGCGCCCTTGTGCCCCTCCATTCTAACTCTGGCTTCTATTGTAGCAGAATTGCTGTGGTTGAGGACAAAGACCCTTAGATCCAACTTTCAAATTAGTCTTACTCTTCCACTCGATTGGCACCAGCTCATAGCATGCTCTGAACCTCCGAAGCGAGGGCAAATGCAACAGGACTGACCAGGTGGGGGTCTCTCTGCCCCCTCTCCAAATGCGTAGGACAGTGAAGCCACCGGTGTGGGAGACTGGTCCCCTGTGAGGAGGAGCAAAGGGATCCAGAGTCTCTGCATGTGTCTGTGTGCCCACACGCACACAGGGTGTTGAATGGTGTGTGTGTGTGTGTGTGTCTGTGTGTGTGTGTGCGCACATGGGGCCAAACTGTGTGACTGTGTGTGTATATGTCAGTGTGTGCATGGGGGTGAATTGCATGTGAATGTGTGTGTGTCGTGTGCCTGCCGCTGGAATGGGAGTAGGGGGAGGGCTGGGAGCCAACACAGGAGAGGACCATGAACACCTTTTCTGAAGTCCTACTTCGTTGCGGGAGCTGAGGAGTTAATACTGATTTCACGAAACTTGTGTCTTTGGCTGGAGAAGCTGCTGGCAGCTTATCTCACTCTCCCCAGGATTCTTGTGTCACCCTTGTAGTAACATTTAAATTAACTTGCTTTGATGGTCTCGAGTCCACACGGCAGACCGCACAAGATAGAAATGTGCTCACATTAGCAGAAAAGGAAGAAAAGGACGCAGGCTGGCCCGTGACAGCTGACTCAAGCCGTTTGTGAGCTGATATCCCCCAAGAGAATTCTGTCTTTTCCTTCTTAAATATTTTGCAGAAATGGGGAGAAGGGCATGAAAACATTTGTGTTTGGCCCACGGAAATAGGAAGTCTGAGATAAAGTAATATTAGTAGGTAACATTCTATGGAGAATGGAGAGGGGGCTGAGCAGTTGAGACGCGGGGTCTCATGTCACGCTCATCACAGGTGAATGAACAGGTGTCATTATCATCCTCGTTTTGCTGATGAAGAGGGCGAAGCCCGTGCTTGTGCCCCTGGGGGAACTCCCAGGCCCTACGTCGCGTGCCCACAGTCACTCAGCAGGGCCAGGAGCCGGACAGAGAGCACAAAGCCCGGAGTGATCGATTCCAGGCCTTGCTCGCCTCGTCACGCTGAACCCCACCTCCCAAGGTTTATTCTTTGTTGACCATTTGGGGCTTCATTTGGGAAGATGCTTACTTCTTTCCTTTCGAATGGACTGGTGCGGAAATTTTTCTTTACGGAGAAACCCTCAAGGACCCTCATTGTCTGGGGATTTCGGTTTTGCAATGCTTGTAAATTTTGTAAATTTGGTTTATGAGATAACGTACATCTCGAGGCTCCCAGGTTTATGTGCGTGTTGTACGTGTGTGCATGTATCGGTCCTCTCTCCGAGTGTTTACAAATGTCGAGAAAACCTGCAGTTCTTTGCTCCTGGGCCTCCCGTGTTCTCCATGCGTTGTAAATTTCCTCCGTTCTGTGTGGACACCCTTTCTGGTCTCTCCGTCTTAACGAAGGCTTTGCAAAAGCTGAGGTTTACTTTCATTTCAAATCATATTCCTCGGCTCTTAGTTTAGCTCTTTTCTATCACGGGGGTTATTCAGTTAGATGAAAATTTGAATTCTTAAGGCTACCAAAATCAAATTCGTGTGTGCTTAAAATTCAGCATATGGGAAGCTCGTCTATTAAGGAGTAAGTGTAGGTGTATTCTGGCTTTAAAGACTTTTCTTTGTGATGATGTTTAAGCTGCAATATTGTTATATGTTTCAGAGTGTTAGTATGTCTCAGGAATAGAATTAATATCCTTCGTAAGCATGTTTATATTTTTATGCTTCAATTTCAACTTAAAATGTCAAGTCTTTGACTCACTATAGTGAGTCACTCAAAGTCTACTTTGTGCAAATATTTAAGGATGCTTAAACCTATATTTCTTCCTTTCAGTAAGCGATTTCCCAGTTGAGTATTCCTTCATTCAATACATTTCCCTTACGTACCCACTATCTTCCAGGCACTGGGATCCAGCAGTGAAAGGCAACTGTAGCCCCTGCCTTAGAAACACATAAAAGTAGACTCCACAAGGCACGTTGGAGGAAACGAGAGAGATGGGGGCTCTGCGGCAAGTGATCAGGGAAAGCTTCACTAAGGAGGTAATCAATGAACTGCACAACTTTGGATAACTACTGATAAAAACGTGGATGGGGGGGGTCTTCATGGACCATCGGACACAACAGTAGACTCCTTTAGGTGGTCTCTGGGCCCCCGGCATCCTCTGGACAGCCCGAGAGTGCCAAACTATAAGGAATCCAGACCACCTTGTTCCAGGCATCCACATTCCGAGTTTCAGGATTTGCTAATTCTGCAACTCGTGCTTTATTCGCTATAGAATTAAGAAGAGGCCCTCGTCCATCTGAGGGGTTATCCTGGGCGCGAGAGGCTCTACGACTTCAGATGGGGAGATTTGATGACTCTTAGGGATACAATTAAAATCTTTGCCATCAACATCCTTTCCACTTGGTTTTTTTCCTCTCATTTGTTTCAAAATCATCCTCATCCTCCTCATCTCCCTGTTTAAAGTCTCGGTCCCACCCCTATTACTCTCTCCATCGCTCCTCTTGCCCACACATAGCATGCACATTATTCACAGTCATATTAAAAAAAAAATTCTCCACCCCCCCCAAAAGTGTAAGCTTCCTGAGAGCAGAGACCCTGCTTATATTCTAATGGTACGGTAGCCTAACGCAGATAGAACACGGCCCGGCACAAGGGGGGCGCTCTCCAAAGGTTGGGTGAATGAGTGAATGCAATGCATTGGCCTCCTAATGGGACATCAGGCCCATCGGTCCTTTTGTTGATATAAGTTGTCAATCACAGGAAAATTCCCCTCCTGAAATTCTCTGGGGTATTTTAAGAAGGGAATCCTCCTTACTCAGTTCTCACCATGCCTTCTGATCATGGAGACAGTATCACATTGACTTCGCTGGTTTAATGAGAACCCTGTCCAGATGTTCTCCTTACCCTCAAGGTAGGACGCAGAACGATGGGAAGTTTCCTGTGCGTTCTCTCTCCAAGAAATATGCGTTTTTGTCTATCTTTTGACAAGATTCCCAAAGAAATTTTTTTCCCAGAAAAAGTTTTCAAAACTTTTTGGTAGGCCAAAGCTATTTCTGGATGAGTAACGGGAAGAAATTGCCCTTCTGAGGGGGGGGGAGGGGGTGTCAGTAGAATCACAGTCTTCTCTCTCATCGCCCAGGATGTCAGGCAAAGGGCTAGAGAGGCATGAGTTACCCCATTCCTCGACAAGTCTAGACTACTGCACGGTCCTCCTGTCTCCCGTGCCACCATCTTGTCTCTATTTTGCCTTCGTTTTTGAAGGAGAGTTTCACTCAATATAGAATTGTGTGTTAATCCATTTTTTTTTCCTTCTGCAGTTTGAAGGTTTTATTCTATTGTCTTGTCTCTGTTGAGAAGCTGGATACAACTCCTGTTATTGTTGGCCTCAACGTAATGTCTTTTCTCTCTGACTCCTTTTTTAAAAAATATGTACTTATTTATTTGAGAGAGAGAGAGAGCGGGCGCACATGTGAGTACAAGTAGGGGGAGTGGCAGGCGGAGAGAGAGGGAGAAGCAGGCTCCCCGCTGAGCAGGGAGCCCCATGCGGGACTCGATCCCAGGACCCTGGGATCACGACCTGAGCTGAACACAGACGCTTAATGGACTGAGCCACCCAGGCGCCCCTCTCTGACTGCTTTTTAAGATTTGTCTTTTCTTCATTCATTAGAATATGATAAGCTTTTGTTTGGTTTTCTTTCTTCCTTTTTTTTTTTTTAATTTTTTAAATGTGTCCTGTTTGTGACTTATCGAGTTTCTTGGGTCCCTGGGTTTTTTTTTTTTTTTTTTCTTTTACAAATTTTGGCTATTATTTCTCTACGTATTGTTTCTGCTTCCAATCCTTTTTTTTCTCTCTTCCTGGGACTCGAATGAAACATAGTCTGGACTTGATTTTGCCCTCAGGTCACTAACGTTCTCCTTCAGTATTTTTTTTTTCTCTGTAAGCCTTAGTTTGGATCATTTCTATTCACCTGTCTTTGAATTCATCGGGACATTTTTTTTTTTTGGTTCTGCAATGTACAGTAGGCTGTTTAGCCCATGCAGTGAATTTTAAAATTTCTGATATGGTGTTTTTTGTTGCTAGAATTTGCTTTTGATTGTTTCCATAGCTGCCAGTTATTTACTAAGCGTCCCTAGGCGTTCACTCATTATGCCCCCTGTTTTCATTTAAAACCGTGAACATATCTATAAAGGCTGTTTTAAAGACATGGCTCCTGATTCCAACAACTCTGCCATTTCTAGGTATGTTTCTATTGATTTCTTTTTCTTCCTGATTGTGTGTCACATTTTTCCTGATATTCTCCCCCATGTCTTGTGATCTTTTATTGTATGTTGCATATATAGCTGCTATGCTGTTGAGAGCCTGGATTTTTGTGGTCTTCCTTTGAAAGGTGTTGAGCTGGTGGTGGTGGTGGGCTTTTTCCTGGCAGGCTTGATCCTATCCAGACTGGTTCTAAGGGCCAGTCAGGATGAGACACACGGAGTGCGGTGTGACTCCTCCTCGAAACGGCCTTTCTGGGGTCACGATCAAATGCCTGGGTTTCTAGTCATCTGTTTCTCCTCTGGCTGGTCACAACCCCAAGGAAGCCTGCAGTGTGTGACGGCTCCTTCTGCTGTGTGCCATGCACAGGGGACTTTGTTGTGTGGCCCGGCTCAGGGCACTTGGGAGAGCAGTATGGAGAACCCGGGTCTCTGGTCTTTCTGTCTGGGCTCTTCTGTGCTGTGCTGCCTGGGGCCTCATCTTCCCTCTGTGGTTCTGCGCTGGGGCCCAGAGTTCATGTAACATACCTTTGTGGAAAGAAGGCCAAAGGAGCGTATGAATGACTTCTTCTCTTCTGTCTGAGATTGACACCCACACTTGTGATGAAACCACATTTAACCTTTCAGGACTCGTTTCGGGGGGACTATTGGGGAAGCACAGGGAAATGTCCAGCAAGTGTTTCAGTACTCTCTTCTTAGCTTCCTTCTTCATTTCACAAAGCCGCAGGGCACTGCTTCGAGTACCGTCTGATGCAATCACGGGCTACTTTCCTGTCTCCTTGAATAATCCTGATGCTGAGCCTGTCTTCCGGGAGCAACCGTGTTCTTGATTCCCATTCTTTGGAGCTGATATCAGATACTGATTTGTACTGCTGCCCTTTCCCGGGAGCGGCTGCAAGCAGAAGTGGGGCTGGAAGACCGGCAGGTCAGAATGGTGGGGCCTCTGCAAGCTGAGTTCTGCTTGTGAGATGCGCCGCCCTCCTCAGTTTTCTTAAGCTCTCTGGTCTCAGTTTGCTCACGAGTAGAATGGGAGTAATAATACCCACCTTCTAGGGAAGGGTAATGAGGGTGAAACACCTAGTGTGGTACCTGCCTCAGGGGCAGTTTTCAATAATGGTGAGTGTCCCTTCTCTTCCCCTCCCCTCCCTTCTCCCCTCCCCTCCCCTTTCTTCCCTCCCTTCCCTCCCTTCCCTTCCCTTCCCTTCCCTTTCCTCCCCCTCCCTCCCCCTCCCTCCCTCTCCCTCCTTCCCTTCCAGTACCTTTTTCCTTTCCTTTTCCTTCCTTCCTTCCTTCCTTCCTTCCTTCCTTCCTTCCTTCCTTCCTTCCTCCTTCCTTCCCTTGTCTTCTGGAAGGAATGGGACAAAGGAGCAGCATGTTTTGTTATAGTGATTAAGGGCCCTTCATAGAACCTGCTTTGTTGAGGTGTGATTGACTCACGGAAAGCTGTAGAACGTGGTTCTTGCAATCAGCCAGCCCTCAGTTCAAATCTTAGTACCCAAGCTCCTGACCTGTAAGAGTCCCAGGACCTCTTCAAGCCTTAGTTTATTCAGCTGTGAGATGGGGGCAATAATTCTGAATGGATATTATTTTGAGAATTGAATAAAAACTGAGCAAATGGAAAGCGGCCTCCTGAGCCTGGTCTGGCAGGTGCTCAAGTTCCCTCTCCCAGTTCACTCTGGACCAGTTCGAGAGCAGGCTCCGGGATGAGCCGCTTGGTGGCTCGAGCTTCCTCCTGTCCGGACTTTCTCTCCTGTCTTCTTTCTGGGGAGAGTGGGTCTGGAGTGGGGAGGAAGGTGGCATCTGAACTTCTATTTCTGCCAAAACAGAAATGATCAAAATTTCTTTTGTGGATTTTGGTTCGAAACATCCCCCTCCACTTTCCCTAACCTGCTTCCTGCCCCCATGTAAAGCATGTGTTCACTCTGCGTGAGATGCTCCAGGAGAGACAGGATTGGATAAATCCTGTAATAATTTCTGATTGGAAATAAATAATCATAAAAAATAATAACAACAATGAATAACAGATAATAAAATTAATAATAACAAATAACAAACAATAAATAATCTCCAGTTGGGAATGGGAAAACAAACGTTATTAGGAAGGGACTACGTGTAATAGTTGATTCCATGAACATTAATTAGGCTCCACTTGATGCTAGTTCCAAAGAGGGAATAAGACACCATCTCATGGGGGAAAGAGAGAAAAGCAGTGAGCTGTGATGGAGGAGGGAGTTGGGGTGGGTCCGAGGGAGCCCCTGTGCGGGGGTCATCCAGGGAAGGCTCCAGAGAGGAAGTGACACTTGAGTCTTCCCCTTGAGTAGGGGGGAAGGCAGGCGCTCCCCCCCAGACTGAAAAGTAGGCCAAGAAGTGAGAAAAAGCAGCGCGTTAACCGGTGGGACAGAAGCTAACTTGTACCAGTTTGCAAGAGCTGGATGTTAAATTTCAGCACTTTTGTGAGCCAGTCATTGAACACAGCCATGATTAAAAAATAAATTACATAAACTTCCATTTACATACATTATATTAAAGGTAATACTATAATTAAAGGTCACAAATACTCAAAACTTGTCACTTCTTAATTGTCACTACATTTTACTATCCTCTTTCCTCTTGTGGTTCCTTATTTCTGCTGTATCTGTGGGGTAGAAATATGATGTAATGGTGTCCTAATGCCTATCTCCCCCCCACCCAGCCCCCATTCAGTGGCCATACATCAGCTGCTTGGACGTGATCATGGTGCAAATATCTACACCGTGGATCCTGGCAAGTGGTACAGATCAGGGCTTTATTTTGGAGAGCTGGTTGTTAAACATTTATCCGCATACCGCTGCCCACAGCGTAGGGGAAGAGGGCACCAGCTGAAGCAGAGAGAGGCTGAACCAAGAGGGGACTTGGAGGCCAAGTTCAGGAGCTTGAATTTCCCTCTAAAGGGGATAGGAAGCTGCTAAAGCATTTTAAAGCAGGAGAGCTATACGATCTGATTTGTTATCGAGAGACCCCCCGGGCTGCTGTGTGGTGGGTGGACTGGAGTGGGCTGCACGTGGGACAGGGAGACCTGTGAGCAGGCTGTTGAAATAAAGAAGAAAAGATGGGGTCAGCCTTAGTGATTAAATGTCGGGGCTCATGGGGTGTGACCAGTGTAAGACGGCCCCAGGTCCTGCCTTGGGACACTTGGTAGAAGATCACAGGGCTCTGAAGTGTTGCTGGACAGGGACAGTATCCTGGACACATGAGAATGTCCCTGTGCAATGCGGCCTTACTCTTCTGTTTCTCCCTGCATCAAATCCAGAAGCACGTATAGGGATTTACTTTCTCTGTGTAAAGTTGGGTGTCTCTGACCTTTTGCTCATGGACTGCATCCTCCATCCCAGCACCATGGGGCTGGGAACACGTACTGGGGTTGACCGAAGATGGCTCCCTTTATGCCGATGACTCTTTGGGCATGATGGTCTCCTCCCTGAGCCTCGGTTTACTTCTCTGTAAAATGGGTATTGTCACCCACACCCCATGGAACTTTTGGGAGAAGGGACACATGCTGGTGATTTTTCTAACGGTGGCAGATGGCTTTCCCCAGGGCAAGGATGAAAACTGGGAAAGTTCCTGGCACAGAGGGAAGCAAAGTGTAGATAGGCATCATTCCAGAAAAACAGTAGGGAGTGCCAGGAGGGATTCTGGGACACCCCCCCCCCCCCCCCCCGCCCCGCCACACCGTGGCTACTGGAGAAATGTTTCCCATCCAAGGCGTGGAGTGGAGTGGGAGGGACTGGTAGGGTAGTTATCACCAACCATGCGGGAGGAGTCCAAGGAGCGACTCATTTGGTTTTGGCTCCAGGACAGCTGGCAGCTGGCCAGCTCTCAGCCGTCCTGTTCTTTGCCCCTGAAGGCCTCAGTCATTAGCAGTCCCCACAGAGTGAGTCATGTGGCTATCAGTCAGCGATGGTGCTGCAGAGTCCCAGGTCCAAATATCAACTAAGCCAAACAAACACAATCATCCATATGGAATGTGAACCCCCTGTTTTCTGTCTTCACACCTCGTTTGTTTCCTTTAGGGTCACTTACCAAAATGTGGTCTGGTTTGTTAATTTCTTCACTGTCTCTCCTCACAGTTTCATCTCAATGGTGTGGGAGCTTGGGGAGCCCAATAGCTATGCCTGTTTCGCTCCCAGCGCCCAGCAGGGGCCCACGCACTGAGGTGGCTTATTGAATATCAACTGATGAATGAATGAACCAAGCCTCCAGCCCATCATTTACCCTGCCCCCCTTTAAAACGATCTTATCGTTTCCACGATTTGGTTTTGTTTCCTTAAATGTGGAAGGGAAGAAATATAGAGAACAGAATTTCCAGCTCACTTTCTTTCTTTCTTTCTTTCTTTTTTTTTATAGTAATTTTTATTATGTTATGTTAGTCACCATACAGTATATCCTTAGTCTTTGATGCAATGTTCCATGATTCATTACTTGCGTATAACACCCAGTGCACGATGCAATATGTGCCCTCCTTAATACCCATCACCTGCCTATGCCAGTTCCCTACCCCCCTCCCCTCTGAAGCCTTCAGTTTGTTTCCCAGAGTCCACAGTCTCTCATGGTTCATTCCCCCTTCTGTTTACTCCCCCTTCATTCTTCCCTTCCTTCTCCTACTGATCTTCCTGCTATTTCTTATGTTCCGTAAATGAGAGAAACCATATGATAGTTGTCTTTCTCTGCTTGACTTATTTCACTTAGCATAATCTTCTCCAGTCCCGTCCATGTTGCTGCAAATGTTGGGTAATCGTTCTTTCTGATGGCTGAGTAATATTCCATTGTGTATATGGACCACATCCTCTTAATCCAGGCATCTGACAGAATGACAATGGCCATTTACTGAGCACCGACCAGGGGTCATGCACCTTCATGGGCATTATCTGATTTTAACCGCATCAGGGCACCAGGAAGCATGGTCCACTATTATGCCCATTTTACAGATGAGGAAAGTAAGGCTCAGTTAACTAGCTCAGCTGTCTGAGGTCTCACAGCTGGAATGTCCTAGAACTGAGAATAGTGCGCAGATACGTCTAGCTTCGGGGTCTTGCTCTTTGCTTCATATGCCAGTGCTTTGAAAATTCTGGTTCTCAACTCTAGCTGTACATTGGAATTATCGGGGGGGGGTGTCAAAAAAATATGGTTGCTTGTCTCCCAATACTGAGGTTTCTGATTTAATGAGTCTAGGGTATGGCTTGGGATATTGGGGTCTTTAAATCTATCCCTATTTCTTACACCCACCAACGTGCAGTCAAAATTGAAAATTATTGCCCTGAAAAGCAGGAGATATACCTGGAGCCGGTCAAACAGCTTTGTTCGGGAGCAAGTCCAGGCAGGGCTCACCGGGAAAGGCTTTGGTGATGGTGCATCGTGTCCTCCTGGGATGAATGCACAGCTCTGAAAGGAAAGGGTTCTTGGTAGGATGTCCCCCGAAAAGGTGAGACCTGACGTTACTCATCTGGGTGTGGGGATGATGACATTTCTGGTTACTCATCTGTAGCATGGGGCTGAGGACAATTCTGGCATTGCTTGGCTGGGATCCTAGACTCTTAAGGCTGGAAGTGAACTTAGGGATTCTCACTGAGGTCTGAAGAAGTTAGACGACTTGCCCAAGCCCACACCATGAGCAAGAGGCAGAGACGCAGAACAAGACGGTGAATGAGAAGCTGAAATTAGACTGGCCGATGGGGCCAGTCCTGGATTTATCACGCTGGCTGTGTGGCTCTGAGCAAGTCACTGTACCTTACTGAGCCTCAGATTCCGCATCTGGAGAACAGCCATAATGATAGCCTACTCTCCAGGGTTCTGTGAGACTGAAAGGAAAGTGTGTTTGCAACATGCTTAGCACGGCGCTTGGCACATGGTGGGTGCCCAGATCTTTCTGTGGTTGACAAAGCAGAATAGAGAATACACACAAAGGCAAAATGGGGCCCTGGAGGTCATCCTGGGTGGACGGCAACATTGCAAAGGGCCTGGGGTCAGTGGAGAAGTTACCCAAGTGATCCTGTTGTTGGGAGCTGGGGCTGGTGTGATACCCACACGTGGGTAAGGTTGGGTGGATAAGAAATAGGAGCAGCACCAGTGTTCCTATCGTAGGTCCCAGCAAGGAGACATCAGGTGACACGTGGCATTCAAGAAGGGACAGCATCCTTGGATCCCTCCTGGGATGAAAGTGATTGTTCAGTCTCTGGTTATTGCGTTGAATGAAAGACCCCATCATCTTTTGTGGATTTGGAGGCCCATTCTCAGGAATGCCAATCTCTGGGGGCGAAGATGAGTTTTACGGACTTGTGATAGGGAACCAGGCTCTGACTGAAGATTAAAGGAGATGGTGCAGGGGAACTATTCAGCACTCTGAGTGCCCAACAAATGTTAGCTATTGTTATTTACCGCTAACAATAAACTCCGAGCGTTGGGCACTTTTATTCTGCCTGGGTTCAAATTGTGGCTTAGCTGAGTAATTTGGATAAGGAGATTTCATCTCGGAGGCCTCATTTCCCTTATCTGTAAAATGGGCTGAGACTGTGATCCCATCGCATTTGTGAAGTAAGATGAACTATAGGAAGTTGAGCTCAGGGTCTGACATAAGGTAAGAACACAGGAAATGTCTCCCCTAAGGCTGCTGTTGGAGGCTGGGTTCCGTGGAATGGCGAATGCGTGCCTCTGAGCCCGATTCTAAGCCAGAGGGGGAATGGAGATCGTTGTCAAAATGGAACTGTATTCCCCAACTTCGGACTTTACATCTCAATTCCAGTTACCTTTCTGTGTCCTGCCCTGATGGGGTGAAAATTCCCCGCATGCCAGTGGGAGAGTTTTGTAGCATAAGGTGCAAGGGGAATTTTGCTTTCTCTTGGAGAAACCCTCTTACCTCCTGAAAAAGGGAAGCCCGTTGGAAAGTCAGGCATTATAAGCACAGAATTCTTTTTTTTTTTTTTTAAGATTTTATTTATTTATATGACAGAGAGACAGCCAGCGAGAGAGGGAACACAGCAGGCGAGTGAGAGAGGAAGAAGCAGGCTCCCAGCAGAGGAGCCCAATGTGGGACTCGATCCCAGAACGCCGGGATCACGCCCTGAGCCGAAGGCAGACGCTTTAACGACTGCGCTACCCAGGCGCCCCAAGCACAGAATTCTTGAGACCTGTTTGTAAACTGATCAGGGAAGGGGTTTTAGCTCCCTTCCTCCACCTCTGCTCAGGATTCTCAGAGAAAGAAACGGCGATCTACAGAAATGAAGTCGTTGGTTGGCCCAAGGCCTCCGAATTTGCCAGCTGGCAGATGTGGGCCTGGAACTCGGGCCTGTTGACTCTGGATCCACTGTTTCCTACAATTCCAGCCTTGGGCATTATTATTCTTATTATTACTAATTATTATTATTGATTATTGTTATTATGGTATGTGTGTGGGTGAGTGCGAGCAGTGGAAACAGGGGTGGCAGTCAAAATATCTTAACCATCGGTTAGTTTTGTCCTTGCGCTCTCAAGTTCCTGGAGATGGAGAGTCCTTTTGAGAATTGATTTGAAATGTTGACTTTGGGGGCACCTGGGTGGCACAGCGGTTCGGCTCAGGGCGTGATCCCGGCGTTATGGGATCGAGCCCCACATCAGACTCCTTCGCTATGAGCCTGCTTCTTCCTCTCCCACTCCCCCTGCTTGTGTTCCCTCTCTCGCTGGCTGTCTCTATCTCTGTCGAATAATAAAAAAAAAATCTTCAAAATGTTGACTTTGGTGAGCTGGATTAGACAAAACGATTTTTCTCATCTGGAGAACTGGCATGAAGACTTTTGCAGATATTTGGCCTTTAATAAGCTGAGGGCAAATGATTCATTTCTCTCCATAAGAATAAAACATGTTTTGCCCTCATCACTTCCAGAAGTGAGTGCAAGTCTAATGTGAGAACTGAGTTTCCCAGGGGTACCCCTACATTCACAGGCTTTCCCGCTGGGAGGGAAAGTTTTGAGACTGAAGTTTGGAGAAGAGCCTTATTCTTCGCCCCTAATCCATGTCTGATTTTACCTGCAACGATTAGCTGGAAACAGATGGAATTTCTAGGTGACTATTTTTGACCCACAGAAATGGTAATTTAATATGGTCCCAGCGTAATATTGGCTGGGTCTCAGTGAGGACTCCAGCGACTGCTCTGGAAAACAGATCGCTGAGTCGAACCCTTTTCTGATTCTTGCTGATTGCTGTTTTTGTAAGAGGCAGTGGGATACAGTGTCAGAGTGTCCTGGGTCCACGAATCTCCAAGGAACTGTTGAAAAGGAAAAACAAAGCTGGGGGCATCACAATGCCGGATTTCGAGCTGTACTACAAAGCTGTGATCACAAAGACAGCATGGTACTGGCACAAAAACAGACACATAGACCAATGGAACAGAATAGAGAGCCCAGAAATGGACCCTCGGCTCTTTGGGCAACTAATATTTGATAAAGCAGGAAAAAACATCCGGTGGGAAAAAGACAGTCTCTTCAATAAATGGTGCTGGGAAAATTGGACAGCTACATGCAAGAGAATGAAACTTGACCACTATCTCACACCATACACAAAAATAAACTCCAAATGGATGAAAGACCTCGATGTGAGACAGGAATCCATCAAAATTCTAGAGGAGAACATAGGCAACAACCTCTACGACATCGGCCAAAGCAACCTTTTTCATGACACATCCCCAAAGGCAAGAGAAACAAAAGATAAAATGAATTTATGGGACTTCATCAAGATTAAAAGTTTCTGCACATCCAAGGAAACAGTCAGAAAAACTAAGAGGCAGCCCACGGAATGGGAGAATATATTTGCAAATGACACTACAGATAAAGGACTGGTATCCAAGATCTACAAAGAACTTCTCAAACTCAATACACGAGAAACAAATAAACAAATCAAAAAATGGGCAGAAGATATGAACAGACACTTTTCCAATGAAGACATACAAATGGCTAACAGACACATGAAAAAATGTTCAAAATCATTAGCCATCAAGGAAATTCAAATCAAAACCACACTGAGATACCACCTTACGCCAGTTAGAATGGCAAAAATAGACAAGGCAAGAAACAACAATTGTTGGAGAGGATGTGGAGAAAGGGGATCCCTCCTACATTGTTGGTGGGAATGCAAGTTGGTACAGCCACTCTGGAAAACAGTGTGGAGGTCCCTTAAAAAGTTAAAAATTGAGCTACCCTATGATCCAGCCATTGCACTACTGGGTATTTACCCCAAAGATACAGACGTAGTGAAGAGAAGGGCCATATGCACCCCAATGTTCATAGCAGCAATGTCCACAATAGCTAAATCGTGGAAGGAGCCGAGATGCCCTTCAACAGATGACTGGATTAAGAAGTTGTGGTCCATATATACAATGGAATATTACTCAGCTGTCAGAAAGAACGAGTTCTCAACATTTGCTACAACATGGACGGCACTGGAGGAGATAATGCTAAGTGAAATAAGTCAAGCAGAGAAAGACAACTATCATATGATTTCTCTCATCTATGGAACATAAGAACTAGGATGATCGGTAGGGGAAGAAAGGGATAAAGAAAGGGGGGGTAATCAGAAGGGGGAATGAAACATGAGAGACTATGGACTATGAGAAACAAACTGAGGACTTCAGAGGGGAGGGGGGTGGGGGAATGGGATAGACCGGTGATGGGTAGTAAGGAGGGCACGTATTGCATGGTGCACTGGGTGTTATACACAACTAATGAATCATCGAGCCTTACATCGGAAACCGGGGATGTACTGTATGGTGACTAACATAATATAATAAAAAATCATTAAAAAAAAAAAAATAAAGCGCCTCAGATGGCGCCTGACACTTGGCATTTGCAAAGCCTTCAATTTGAGGTAACAAGTCTGAACAGTGGTCAGCTATTGCCTTAGGAATTGGTTGCTGTTTTAGAAAGAAGAGAGGAGGACAGAAAGCAACTATCCCTTAGTTCACATTGTGCCCAGGGCTCATCCTGAGTTTGTGTCATTGAATAATTCATAGAACTTTATGTCCTACAATTAAAAAAACAATTGCAGAGAAAAAAAAAAAAAGAGTGTCCTGGGTCCAAATTCGGGCTCCGTCAAGCACTAACAGAGCTCTCTCTGGCTTCTCTTTCTCTTTCTCTTAGGGTTGTTGAATACACCACTTACCCACAGCATCTTCTAATTCATAGAGGAAGCTCAGTGGATTCCTTGTCTCCCTCCCCCCCCATTTGACCAGAGTGGCACAATTTGTGGGACTTCACAATTTTTGTAAGGTTTATTACACCTTGTGAAAGATCAGTTGCCATTTTGCATTCAAGTACATGGAGAACTAGATGCATTTAAAAAAAATCCCAAGAGGTTAGCCTTAGGTCTTCATCTAGAAAGAAAGTTGAACGAACAGATTCACAAAAGAATCGACCTCATTATTAAGTTTCTGCAGCTTTCGGTGCCAATTTATTAAGTTACATCTGTTAAATACATGAACACAAACAACATTTCATTCACAGTGATTAGAATTCACACAGTAGTGCCCGAAGACGTAAGACGATCACCAAGTTACCAGTACCCAACAGCATACAATATGCACTTTACCTTGGGATTGTGACGTTTTAACATAAAACATAGAATCAATGAAAGCGCCCGGGGTTTACCAGTAAAACCACATAAATACCTACATTTGTTCAATCCGTATACCCCTGGAACAAAAGCGGGGGCAGTTACATACCTTAATGACTTTATGAACAAAGTCATTTAATTAAATTCACCTGCTTCATTTGCTTAACATGTGTTTCTCCCTCCTCTGAAATGTGCACAACAGGAGAGTGGGACTTGCCAGTCATGTTCCTTCTTGTCTTGCTCTTCAGGATCTAGATAAGTGCTGTCATGTGACAAATGCTCAAAAAAAACCAAAAACAAAAACAAAAACAAAAAAACAAAACCAAAAAACCCCAAACCAAACCAACCAAAACCCACAAAACTGATTCATGGATGAAATGCAAAGACTGCTGGGCTGGGTGTCAGGAGCTATGAATTCTTGTCTCAACACTGCTACCAGCTACTGGCTGACATTGGACCATTTATGTCATCTTCCTGAGCCCGGGTTTCTTCATCATTAAAATGATGTAACCTGGAGTAGATAAACTCTGTAGATCCCATTGGTTGTAAAGTTCCATGGCGTTCTCTATTGTTCAAGATCAGACAGTCACTCCGTGTGGGACACTCTTGGAACCAGTGGGAAATGGCAGCCACTTGTAGGCTGGGAGCCACCGAACTCTTGACTAGGCCTGCCAGGTTCTTCATGATCCAAGAGAACACAATTCAGAATGCCCATGTTAAAAAAAATACAGAGATGGCTACATAATCATAGATCTGGAAAAGACCTCGGACATCCTTTGGTTCTATTCCTTCCTGCCACCTCAATGACGGAATGGCTTCTCCAGAACTCTTGAGATAAGCCCTTTGCTTCAATATATCTAGAGACTGAGAAATCACTATCTGGGGACATTCTGTTTTGGGGGTATCGGGCCAGAAATGATGACCTTGTCGACTGCAGCTTGGCCCTAGCGCTTTCCTCTAAGGGACATGGAAGCAGACCTCTCCCCCCTCCCACATCCCCCATAGGTATTTGATAATACTTCTCACGTCTTCCTCCAATCTCTCCTACAGTTATTAAAACAAATACTATTTGCAGAGGGTAACTGGAGGAGCCCAGGATTATGATTCAGGAGGACGGGATCTCAGCCCCAGATCCACCATGAACTCATTGTGTGGCCCTGAACAAGTAGCTTCCATCTGGGCTGCCATTTTCTTCTTAAAATGGGGCGATGGAAAGGATGGGGGGCAAATTTGCCTCAGAGCTTGGGAAGCTCTAAATATGGTTGTCAGCGTGGGGCAGGGCACGTGTGACTGCTCTGATTCACCCTCTCCTTCACCATTAGAGCAGAAGGGTTCAGGGGTCAGCCATCGGCTGCATTGTCCCAGTTGCCAGTATGATGCAATCACTGGGACCATCCAGGAGCACGGGCACACTGAAAAAAATTTCTGCTACACGGCCATACATTGTCAGGACTCTGAGCCCTGGGAGAGCAAGAAATCTTGCGACAAGACTACTGCATGTGTTTTGCAAAGGTGCAGAGTATAATAAGTAATCCTCTCCTGAACAATTAATCCCCAGTGTCGCAATCACCGGAACATGACTGGGGAAGGACTGGGGAAAATACCTTGCAAGAGAATGTTGGCAAGGGCCATGCCTCGCGTACAGTAAGCTAGGCAACCTTGTATAATCCAGAGGGGTTATTGACGAGCGTGGAGGTGGAACTTCCTCTGGGATGACGTAGCTTAGGTTGAAATGGAGCCAAGGGACCTGGTCTGCCCTGTTGTTGAATGGAACCAGACATTTTCAGGATGTGAAAGTCCTACTGTACCCTAGTCAAAACATTGAGGAATTTTTGTAGCTGAAGCAATGCCATTCTGCTGAGTAGCTCCACGGGGTCAGCATGCTAGCAGCCTCATGCGTTTGGATCACAGTTCCCGCAATTCCTCTGAAGGCACGAGGGCTTTCCAAAACACCTCTGGCTCATCCACAGGTTCTAATATTTTCAAGGGGGTTGATGGCCAAACTCAAGTCCAGCAGACGATAACCCTCTGCATGTGTGGCTTCAATAATGGATTTTACTATAGGCAATGGGATCTTTATTTTGTCCCCTTTTATTAATGGAAAACTCTGTGAGTAGCTATTTAAAAAACCACTTAGCGTAAGCACGAATCATGTTGTTAATGACCATCCTTCATCGGATGGCACCCATTTTCCGAATGAGAAAGTATCCACGTTCCTAAAGTTAGCTAATTAGTTAGCTAATACTACAAATATAAATGAAAGGGTCTGCAGACCATGGAGGTGCTGAGTAGTTAGAGTGAACCCGTCTGAGACTAAAATAATCTTTCTTTGTGTCCCCAGCGTGAGCAGGCACCCAGTAAATGTGGAATTGATTTGAATTCAGCCTTTTGAGAGACATCAGACAAGCAAAACCTTTTCCCCCTAAATGGACTATTTTCTGAAGCACGGAGGCATGCTCCTTCTTCCCTCGCAAATCTTTGCATCTCATTTACTCCTTTTAGGAGACCAGCGCGTTCTTAAGCATTCCCTCACTGCATTTTAAAAACGAGTGCACTAATTTCGGCCACGGAGAGAATGCCTAGGACACAGAAGTTTTGACTTGAGTCCTACTGGACACGCTCCGCTGGCCCTTTCTGAACGGTACACAATAGAAGGACTGAACAAATTCACCTGGGACAACTTCAGCACAATACACCTTTCAATAAACAAGCTTATGACAGGAGCAAAATAAATACGTGACAGGGAGTTTCCGCAAGTGGTCAAGGCTTTTAGAATAGTTCATCTCTTGGATGAACTTTCAAATCCGCCAGATGCCCTAAGGCGCAGTGGACAGGTCTGAAGACCCCTGGTTACAAGAGTTCCGTTTAGTGGAGAAGAAGGTGAGTGGGGTCACTCTGGCCTCTTCCACGCACAACCTCTTCTGTGCCCCACGCTGTTTGGCGTGAGTGCAAACGCAGACAGCATTTTATTTTCTCCCTGGGGTGTGAGTTCTGATCCTGGAGGCACACTGGCGTTGTTGATAAAATTATCCCCATCTGCCAGCAAACATTGTTCTAGGAGTAGGTTGAAGGAGCATTGTCTTATCAAGCTGGTTTTATAGTTACTGAGAAATCTTTCCTTTCTGCTTTAAGTAAAGGGTAATTCCTCCGTCTCAGATGCCCTTTCCCCAAGGCCATCTGCTGTCCGCCCACCCTCTTTCAGGACGCGTTCAGGCTTCACTTCCTTTATGAAGACTCTTCTGAATCAGGTGGAGGTCACCACACCCTTCCCTCTGCTCCCGAGGAGCCCTGTGCTCACTGCTGAGAAGCTGAAGGCTTTAGAGCCCTAATCTCCTCACTGAGAAACCAGAAATCAATTTTCATTTTATATAACTCAACAAATATGGATCGAGTGCCACTAGACCAATCGTCCTGCCCAGAAGCCCCATCACACACCTTCCTGCCTCTGCAGTCTCCTGGCAACAAGGGTTAGAGTAATTTGGGTGCCAAGTTTGCTTTTAGACCCATTCGTGAAGGTCTCCCGCAACAGGCAGCACTGACCATAGGGGCCATCGTGCTGGAGGTCATTGCCCATGTCATGCTGACATGCTCTCTGACTACACAGAATGCTCGGAGCGAACGTGTCACCCCATGAGCTCATTTGATCCTGGGAAACACGTTGGTGGATTCCTACTTTATAGACAGTCAACGGAGGCTAAGAGCAGAGATACCCCTCCTACCCTCGGCATATCAGCGCAGGAAAATCATGCAGATTAAAGAGTATGAAGTCACTAAAGTGCAGGAGGGACCTTCTTAATGTCCAGCCTCTCCTCCAGGGGAGAAGCCTGGGCCGGGCTGATTAGCTCATCCCATACTGAAATCCCTTGAATATTTTAAGAGAAAAATACCCAGATAACACTCTGCATATAAAACTGTGAGCTACACCTCGAAGCCGATCTAAGTTAACTTGTCTAGATTTGGTGATTGACTGTTTTCCCCTCTTCTGGAGAATAAGTCTGCTGTCTCTTGGCATCGATCTGGTTTGTTATAGAGTTGGTCTAGTTGGCTAGAAATCTGTCTTCGAGTTTCTTGAGTGACCTAATCCGCTGGATATCTTGTGCAGTCAGGAGAGCTTCAGAAATCTTACATACTAGTGTCAGATGAGATATTTTTTTAGGACTTGGAGTTAGTCCAAGTACGTTGGACTTGAGTCCATTGAGTGATATTTGACGAGGAGCCACAGAGTGGAATTCATTTAAGTTTTGAATGGGGTTTGTCTTATTCTTCCTAGTATCTTCTGGGTTAAGGTAGTGCCCAGAATGTAAAAGGTGATCAGGAAAACTGTGCTGGGTATTTTATTTTTGATATGCACGTGAAACACTGCTTGTTCTCATGCCTGTGTACATAATAAAAGGAGGGGTTGCTTTTCTCATTTGCCATAGATGGCATGAAAACCAATTTCTCCCTTCCTTCCTTCCTCCCTTCCTTCCTTCCTTCCTTCCTTCCTTCCTTCCTTCCTTCCTTCCTTCCTTCCTTCCTTCTTTTAAATGTTCATGGGAAATACCAGCACTCTTTTCTCTTCTTTCTCCTCTTCTCTTCTCTTCTCTTCTCTTCTCTTCTCTTCTCTTCTCTTCTCTTCTCTTTTCTCTTTTTAAGACAAGGCATTAAAGTATGTGTTTGGAGAAACTGATGAAGGATTTTGCTCTAGGGTTTACACCATTTTCTAGGGCTTTGGATTTTGTCCAAGGGCTCCTGAACTGAAGCAAATGTCTCATGATCAAATCACACAATAATTGGGCCCACTGGTGACCAACGTGTGGTTCGGAGGGGTGGAAATGTTCCAAGTAGACCTCCATTCGTTTGGTGATCAGTGTCTCAGTGTTTAGAAACTCACCCCTTTTCCAGACAACCACGGTCCTATGTCTGCTCTGTTCTGCCCTTTTCTGGTTAAGCGTCTCACCAGTAAGGCATATACAGTATGAAATTTTGGGCCTCAAATTTCATAGCTAAGCCACTGTTTCTGTGGAATGCTCAAAACAAAACAAAACAAAACAAACCCTTGTTATCATTACATATGAGTGAAGAAAATTAGGAACCGAGAGGCAGAGGACTTCACACGAGGATGCCCGCCTTGCTCCTATAGCAAGAAGGCTCCAAAGAAGGTTTTATCTTCTTTCGTGTAATCCACCAAAGAGATGTCACTGACGTTCACCATCAGCTTGTCCCCTTCCTGCAGGGAGAACATGGCCCCTAGGTAGATGGGTTGGAACCAGTTGCTGCCTATTTCACACACGGACTTGGTCCCCATTAGGAGCTGGGTCGGCTCGGGGTAGCTGTCTGTTACCTTGGTGATGACCACGATGATGGAGTCTGGCTTGTTCGGTCGGTTCCCTTGGCGGATTTCACCACACTCAGATGTGGTCCCTCGGAACGTGACCTGGGAGTAAACAAAGTAGTCTCCCGACTCTGGGATCACCAGGAATTTATTTGTATAGTTCATCCGGTTCTTGGTAAAGGCCAAGCCAAGTTCATGTTCCCAATGCAGAGCCGGAAACTGATGTTTCAAGGGCTGTGTGGGACTTTGCCTGACAACTGCAAAGACAAGAGAGAGGTTTAATTTGCTCATGTCAGAACCTGGGGACTTTGTCAAAAAGAGTCTCCTATTATGTTCAGAGTAAAGTGATTGAGTAAAACCAACAGCTAACAAGTCCTTGAGGAGGAATGAGCGGAGGAGACATAAGCGGACACACGCTTTTGTTCAGAGAGGACCATCTTAGGGGCAAATGACTTTGCCTCTCTGAGCCCGTTTCTTTCCTGATAATTTAGAATTTTACCTGAGCTCTGTGATCCTGGAAAACAGGGGAGGTTAAGAAATCTCACTCTTGTGTGTCTCGGAAAACGGGCCACCGCGATGAACCTCTTCTCCAAATGACTTGGGTGACTGTGGTGGATGTCCCTCCTGGGGTCCCTCTGACAAGACCAGGCGGCAGAGCTTCCAAATCACGACTCTCTGCCTCATAAATGATTAGCTGGACTGCACTGTCCCCAAGACCCATGGGGGCATAACGCTTGTGAACCCAACTTCGGTTAAGCTTCTCTTCTGCCTCCGGGCCCCCGAGCTTTGGCCTACCCTCAGCCTGGGCCAGCAGACAGTCTCTCCTGAGAACAGGCTGGCCTTCGGGTAAAACCTTCTCTGACGCTAACATGCCAAGCTTTATCCCACTTCTTCCCACCTGGTTCTTTCTAGCTTTGTTTACTCCTTTCTGTAAAGGAAGACCCCTTTTAGCTTTACCCTTGAGATCCTCGCAGACCTTCTGGCCAGAACATTCTTCCTGTTGCCACTGGTCTTCCTCCTCCTTTCTGCCACTTTGCAATAATCCTTTTGCACAAACTCTCTCCTTACTAAATCAGGATTTGTTTTTCATTTGACATATCTTTCCTTTTTTTTTTAAATATAAAAATACCCGTGGAAAGGATTAAAAGGGGTGGTGTGTATAAAGCCCCCAGCTATTAGGAATAATCTCTAAACCGCGTTCACTTTCATTAGCCTGTTGTTTCAGACACATCCTACCACAAAGAGAGAACATTTTAGGCAGTCAGTTGTTCCCTGTAGCTCCCCTGCACTGATACTGTCCAAAGTTATTGACATTCAGGAGTGATTAATAAAAAATCAACATGCAGGACAGATATTGGAACCAGAGATCCAGAACATTCTGGAAATGCTTCTCTGACACCAAAATACAAGCTGATGTAATTGGCTTGTGGAGTGTAAAGGACCGGGGCTTTGGGCCACTTCAGCTCTATGGTGTGTGATGTTTTTTGTTTTTAATTTTATTTATTTTATTTTTTAAATAATATTTTTATTACATTATGTTAGTCACCATAGAGTACTTCCCTAGTTTTTGATGTAACGTTCACGTGTGATGTTTTTAATCAGTGATGTAGGTCCCTTCTTTCTGAGTCTTGATTTCCTGTCTGTGAGCTGGAGATAAAGCCCTTTCCTAGTCTCATTTGGAAGATCAAGTGAATAGAAGAGACATGGACATTGTTATCATGAGGCTGCCTATGGTGAGTACTCAATACGTATTTACTTTTCCCAAATAAACCAGCATCTCTCATTTTGACAGATTAAAAAATAAGCCTATTTTATCATATACATTTTTATATGTTCTTATGTTTGCGTTGTTTACAAATATACGTTATATACTCGGACATATAAATGAGTGCTTTTATGAAGTATGTGTATAGCAGAAAATATGAATAGAACCAAACCATTGATTTCAAATAAGATAATCTGCAGTAAAACTAACACGTTTTAGGAAAAGAAAAACATATTTTAATTTCCTACGACTGCTTTGAAAAGCCATAGCGATCCCTGATATGTGCCATCAGCCACCATTTAGGGATAGGTTATCTTTAAGGAAATATTTAGCAACTTTCACACCCAGTGGCTGCCTAGAAACCTGGTTCCTGGATTTTTCTTAAGCATCTTTGCCGATGCCGACTGGACTCTGGCTTATTTTGCACAATGACACACATTCAGAATGCACGTGGTCTCTCTGTCCCCTGCACTCAGCGGGCCCTGGAGAGCTCTACTGCTTCTTTGCAAAATCTGTGGAAGGCATTTTTATTAATCATCCCTGATCATCTCCACTCCTTCTTTGTGGATGACGCAGTAGATTAAAAAAATCCTCTGGGATGATGCAAAAACATCTAGACCAAGCGAGTTTCATTGAACTGGTATGCAATTCGCTATGTCAACACGGCAGCAAGTGGGAGTTAAGGTAGGAAGTGGGTTGTCATGGAAACAGAACAGGTCTAAGAGTCAGACTCGAATCTCAACTCTTCCAAGTCATGTATGTGACTTGGGAAAAGTGATTTGTCAGAGCCTCAGTTTCCCCCCCTTGTTGGGATGATATGCAGACTCCATGAGATCATGGTTGTAAAATGCCAACCACAGTGCCTGGTACACGTGAGGAGCTCCCCGCCCCGCCCCCCAGCTCTGCCATTCAGGAGGAAGAGCGCTGATATCCCCACACTCCATTGTTAGGATTTTCCCGCCCAGCTTGCTCAGTCTCTCCCATTCTTGAAGGCAAGTGGTACGTGATTAGTGACTTGGTGTCTGTCTGGTCCTAACCCTCACTCAGGATTCACCATAAACACTTTCCTCTTGGTCACATGTAAGTCACATGTCTTGGGCCCCAGGGATATCCCCCCATGGGCTGCAAATTTTCTTATAGGTCAGGAGAGTACGCTTGCTTTTAACTCCCTAGGTTTTCCAATGGGTTTTTCACATATATTAGTGCACAGTCTTGCTCTTTTCTCTGGAGTCTTGGACGTATATGCAAGTCCAGGCATCGGATGCCAGAAATTTCAATGCTAGTCTTGGAAAACTGGGCCGCTGGTGATATTATGAGGCCACTCTTCACCTCTTCACATCAACAAAAATTCTTTGCGAATGTCTACCTGAATGCAAATGTCCAGTCACTTCGTCTTGAACGGGGTACAGATGGACTCGGTACATTTAACAGCTCAGGGGATCTTTCATCTTTGACCAGACTCAGAATTACATGAATCTCTGAATCTGAGGGAAGCTGTTTCTGAATGACTTAGGGCGTGCGTGAAAGAAGAGACAGGAGAGAGAAGAAGAGGACTGATAGAATCTGAAAGAAAATGCCAAGAGACATGGGCCTTTGGACCCCTTAAGGGAGGAAGACATATGAAACCCTCAACTGAGACGAGAAGTCTATTACCAAGGTGTGTGGTTTCCGGTTTAAGCTACTAGAATGAATTTTGGCAAATCCTCTGAAAGAAATCTTGGGCCCATGGCCCATACATGATCTCCTGGAAAACACACCAAGGAGAAATACCTGTCAGGTGTGCCCTTGGCTTATCCCCACCGGCTCCAGAAGATGCATCTGTAAGGTAAAGAGAGAGATGCTCTGTGTGAGTCAGAGGGTGGCTGGAGGGAAGACAGTATTTTTGGAGTTGTGTGGTGCCTGCAACTGGAGAGAAACTTTCCTCTCCTTCAGCTTGGTCCACTGTGGATTGTTGTCCTTTTTCCAGGGACAGAGAAGGAGAAAGAGTCTTGAACACAAATGTATCTTGGCCCGTAACTTTGGGTAAGTTTCCAGCCTGCCCAAGACTCTGTTTTCTCATCTCGAAGATGGGCACATCCATTCCTAGCATGAATGGAGAGTGCTCAGCATGATTCCTGGCAGAAGGTCTATGCTCAATGAACTCACATTGCCCTTCCCTCCCTGCTACTGCTTCAGGGGGAGCAAACTGGCCTTTGGCCTTATTCAAGGTCCCTTTAGCAATATCCACTGAAGCATCTGGATGCCCTGGATGAAATAGGGTAGGGAGTGGGTAGGATTAGTGTTGTTAGGATACTTTTATAGGAATTCACTGATTTGATTCCACACTACCCAAGAAGGTAGGTACCGTTATAACCAATGTACAGGTAAGTAAAAACAGACAGAGACAGGTGACATTATTTGCCCAAAGATCATCACCTCCATAGGCCATGCACTTGGCCACGGCGCCATTTTGTCTTTTTAGTGACTGGGGAGCAACCTTACTTCTTCTTTGGATTTTCATCCCTCTGAACCTTCCCCATACCAAAACTAGTAGATAATGCTCTGTTCCCCACAAGAAAAGGCAACAAATACAAACACACTTACACGATCGCTGATGTGAAGATCCAAACTCTCGTCCTTTTGAAGTCTATTGGAAAAGAAAGATATGATTCAGCCCACCTGTGGTCCTTTTGTCACCCAACTCCACAGCTGCCCATAGCAAGGGCATGATTAGGATTCTGCTACTACCCCACCTGGGCACTCTGAGGTGAGGGACATGGCAATGAGAATGCTCGCTTGAGGGGAATCTGTGCCCGAGTGCTCCGCTTTCCTCCTTCTCTCTCCTATGCTTGCCTTGGAAGCTCAACTTTGAAGTTCTGTCCTGAGAGCTTTCCCTGTCCTGTTCTAGGACACTCTGACATCTGTCACAGCTTCTATTATTTGAACAAATGATGGCACTTGCTTTATTTTCTTTTTCCCACCATGCTTTAAAAATTGATACTGACAAAGCAATAAGGGCTCCATTCTCCTTCCCACCAGCCCCTTGTCTCCGTGCACTACATGGAGACCGGCCCATCCTTGCCATCCCAGCTTGTGAGCCATTTCTGATACCACACGGGAGAGGAAGAGGAAGTGCTTTGGAGGCAGACAGACCCAAATTTGAGTCCTGCCGTCACCATTTATTAACAATATGGTCTTGAGCAAGACCCCTTTCCTCTCTGAGCTCTGCTGTCCTCATTTGAAAAATGAGAATAATAACATGCTTAGCCTCAGATAGCTCCCAGGTTTGAGATAAGGATCAAATCAGATGTATGAGTCAGGGCAAAGAACGCATAAGAAATGAAGGAATCACCATGTCTGAACACCAAACTCAGGAGCAAAGCTAAGTGAAGCTAAGTCCTTGGCTTAGGGATAAAATCACCACCTTACATTTCACGGTTTCCAAAAAACCTTCTCTGATAGGATTTTGACTCGACTCGGAGTCTTCTGATCGGGTCCTTGTAACTACATAGTCCTGACGGACAGTGATCCTCATGTCACCAGTTTTATATCTTGGAATCTGCGTGTGTGTGAGATCGTACTTGTGAATGAGGAGTTGTGTGTCCGTGTGGGTGTGACGGAAGACAGCTCCGGCAGTGGGGGAGGTAGGAACTGATGTGGTTTTGTGTCTGCATGTGTCTCTGGTGTGGTGCTGTGTGCATGGATGTCTCTACACGTGTCTGTGTGCTCATGTGGGTGTAGCTGTGTCATTGCTCAGCAGGACTGTGAGCAGGTCTGTGACAGCAGTGACCTCGTTAAAGCCCAGACTGCCAGGCTCTTTTTAGTTCCAAGCCACGCTACCTAACCTCCACTGGAAGGCTCCCCGAGGGCAGAGATCTTGTCTTTGAATGACAGACCCCCTCCTCTCTCCATTGTCTACTTCCTCATTCTGTGACTGGCACGGCAACTGTTTGCCTTCAATTGCCAGGCTTGAAACTTGCTGCTTTCTCCTCCCACAAACACAAGCTGCCATTTCTATTTTGCAGATTTTCTCATTCGTGCCTCCCCCTCCCCGCCGCCCCCCAGCCTCAGCATGCTGTTCTCCTGGATTCTCCCCTTAGCCTCTTATCTGGTCCTTTTGCATCTGGTTCTCCTTTTCTTGAAATCATTTCCCCCACCTGCTCTCAGAGTGCTTTTTCTAAGGCATCTCTGTATGGGGACACATTTCTTTTTTTTTTTTTAATAATAATTTTTATTATGTTATGTTAGTCACCATACAGTACATCCCTAGTTTTTGATGTAATGTTCCATGATTCATTACTTGCATATAACACCCAGTGCACCATGCAATATGTGCCCTCCTGTCCATAAACCTTCAATGGCTCCCCAGGGCCTTCCAGACACAGGCCCAAATACTTATCTTCGCCCTTCACACGCATCATCGCCTTCGGCTTTGCAACAACTCTTAAGGTAGATGCTATTCCTACCCTTATATTGAAAAGGGGGCGCAGGGGCGCCTGGGTGGCTCAGTCATTAAGCGTCTGCATTTGGCTCAGGGCATGATCCTGGCATTATGGGATCGAGCCCCGCATCAGGCTCCTCCACTGGGAGCCTGCTTCTTCCTCTCCCACTCCCCCTGCTTGTGTTCCCTCTCTCGCTGGCTGTCTCTCTCTCTGTCAAATAAATAAATAAAATCTTAAAAAAAAAAAGAAAAGAAAAGAAAAGAAAAGGGGGGGCAGTCAGGTTAAGTAACTTGCCCAATGTCCCACAGCTGGAAAGTGGAGAAGTAGAATTTTAACCCAGGCTAATCCACTCTAGAATCCCTGGCCCTAAGCCATTGCACCTTCTCACTTCCAGATAAGCTCCCCGGCTGGTGAGGTGGGTCGATGAGTACCAGCAGTCCCATGCACTGTGACAGTAGGGGAAACACAGAGCTCAGAAAACAGGAACCCGGCCCAGAAGTGGGGGAATCAGGGGAAATTACCTCTGAAGTGAGTCTTACAGGTCCTACAGGTATTAGCCAGGTGATAAAAGGTAATGACCCTTCCAGACAAGGCTAATAGCTTATGCAAGAGTAGGGAGGCCCGACAAAGCACGGGAGTAGCTGGGAAACTACGAGAATCTCTGCTTTTCATTTAACACAGGGTCGTGGGTACAGTTGCTTTGGAAAACCTCGACCCCACTGATGCAACAACTTGTCCAGCATCAATAACCTTAATAGGCTTTGGGGGTGGGGTGGGGTAGAGAAGAAGCCTAGAAATGAGCTCATTCTGTAGCCTATTTTCTTACTTGCTGTTATCAGAGCTGATAATTGGTCTTTGGTGAGGCAGAAAACTGAAGGGGAAGAACTGGGGAGAGCACGGTTGCATCCTCTTACGTATGAGATGGTAGCGTCCTGGCTGGCCTTCTGCTGCATTTAGTCCTCTGCTGAGACACCTTCTTGAACGGCGGCTTATTTTTGTCTAAGCAAACACTCAGCTAAGAGACTGGAGCATTCCCTTTGGCTCAGGGTCTCATTGTCATTAGCACGCATCTGCGACGTGAACACATTTCCCTCTTCGCTCTGCTGGATTTCTATAACTTGGCCATACCGTTATTTTCACGTGTGGTTGGACGTCTATGGATTTCAGTGGCCTAGACTCCGCTCTATGTCCGGAGCTTGTGATAACGCCAGCCGGCAGGTGTCGAAGACCTCAACAGTCCAAGAGTCTCCAAGAACATCAGCTGGGACTCTCTTTCCAAGAACAACATGTAAAGCCTTCCATTGCTGCCTCTCTTAATAATGCCTCTTCGTGGGAGGAAGATTTTTGCGACAGGAAGCAGGAATGAATGAAGAGGAGATTTGAGACAAAGAACTAGCAGCTTATTTGGGGGGAAGGTTTACAAAACATGCTTGAGCTGGCTCAGTGCCTGCTCTCCAGGTGGCCACTGGCAGCAGAGCTATTCGCTCTCTCGTACAATCCAAGCAGCCCATGGGCAATGACCTGGTCTGTCTCTTGCTCGCCACCAGATTTCTGGTGCCTCAGACAGTGCCTGGCACTTCTGCTGGTTTACCCAATCAGCAAAACATACGGATGCTCACGTGTCGGAAAGACTGGTAGAAAAGAGAGCCAGAGATGGAGACAGGTTGGCCTCAGTGACTTTTGCCTGAGTTTGGCAACCCAAAAAACTGAGAAAAAAAAATCTTTTATATTTTAGAATGCATGCCAAGTTTTGAGTTCTTGTTTACATTTAAAAAAATTAATTTAAGAGTTAAATGGCCATAATCTTTTAGCTACTGGCGACTCCAAATTTTCATCAGGCTTTGCTTGGTGCATAGTCATGGGTCCAGAAATGTTTGTTGAAGGTTATGAGCTTTGGGCAGGAGTCAGAGACAGAAAACGCAAATGTGTATGCCCCTGGGGATTCTTGTTAGTAGAATAGTGGGGCGCCTGTGGCTACCAGCATTGGTAAGCCCGAGCAAAGCAAGCTGGTGCTTTTTACCCCTTGGTTTCTATAGGTCAGGGGATTTTTCACTCTTGTTAGAGTTTCTTTCTTTTCTTCTTCTCACTTTTTTTTTTTTTTTTGGTATGCTGATTGGTAATCCCTGACACATTTTTGGGATCACTCTACCACTTCAACCAGGGAAGAAAGAAGGATGGAGGGAGGGAGACTGCTATCTAGTTGAGTGCTCCCCGGGTACCAGGGCCTATACTGGGGTTTATGTGTGTTCCTCGTCTACCACTCCAGTTACTCTCAAAGGAGGGCATCACCCTTTCAGAGGCTTTGTCAGCCAAAGGTCAAAGAGTACATGGGGTCTGGGATCTGAACCTTCAGACCAAGTGCAGACCTAGGCCTGTATCAGGAACCCCATAAACAATAGCTGAGTACACACCATGGGCCATGGAACCCGAAGCGAGATGATCTTTGAGATCTTCTTATTGGCATTTCCCCAGAAAAAAAATTCCTCGAGTGTATTTTAACTAATGACCCATTTAGCCTTTCTCCCATGTCCCATACCCACTGTCTAGTATATACATAAACAGGAAGAGAGAGCCATTTCTTGCCGTCATAAATGCCGCAATTGCAAAAACATAAATGTTTTATGACCCAAAACATCCTCCCAGCACTTCTAGGAGAAATACACAGGCCATTGCCTTCTTGGTTTTGGCTTTCGCTTCTCTCTGTTTGTACTTGCACAAGGATAAATCCAACCTGGAACTGTTTTATTCCAAGGCCATTTCAACTCATTACCCTTCCGGTACACTCACTGGACAGGGCTTCACACCCAACGTTCAGAGCGGTGCAGAGCCGAGCATGTGGTATTGGCAGCCGAGCAAATGTGGGAATCCCAGCCCTCGGGTTTCTTAGTGATCTGACTTTGGTATGTTGCCTAACCTCAGTGAGACTGTCTCCTCATCAGTGATGGCAGGCAATAATGCTTTCCTTCCAGAAGCATCGTGATGCCTAAGGAAGACCACACACATACATGCATATCCAATTCGCCTTCCTTCTTTCTTTGGGCTCAATGTTTGTGGTGCATGTTGTCAGTTCTGCATAAGTCCCCTTTGGTTTCACCGCTTCGGTGAGACCCAGAAGCCTTCCTTGGGTTTCTTTATGACCAGCGGCTGGTTTGGATTAGGAGCTCTGGATGGCCTCCTCCTTCCCCCAAAGAAGAGGCTTCCTCCACCTACGGCGGGCTTCTGGACTGCTGCCCCTTCCCGTGCAAAGGGCTTGAGGGAATGGAATGTACCCTCCATCCGTTTCAAAACCCACCCTTGTTACTGCTGTCGACGGCTGGGCCTCATTAAGGAGACCAGGCTGGGAGATGACCTCTTATAGCCGGACAGCGTGTGGTCTGGCAGGTGAGGACCCGGGACCTCCCAGTGCTGGGCATGGAGTAATGTGTGTGTTTATTTATATATATATTTTTAGAGAGGGAGAGAGGAAGAGAGGAGCAGAGGGAGAGGGAGAGAGAGAATCTTAAACAGGCTCCACGTCCAGCTTGGAGCCCAAGGCGGGGTTTGATCTCACGACCCTGAGATCATGAGCTGCACCGAAATCGAGAGTTGGATGCTTAACTGACAGAGCCACCCAGACGCCCCGTGTGTGTTTATTTCAACAGGTGGACGAATGGATCCCAGAGTCACCAGCTTGCAGCTGTTTGGGACTCATGCCTACAGAGGGCTCACCCCACCTCCACGCACCTTCACCAGTTCCGGTCTTCCTGCCCTTCACCCCCAGCCTGAGCTTCGGAGTGAGTTGGCCAGGACTCTCGGAGGCTAGAGCAGGGGCAAAGCCACTGAGTGCTCTGTGTTTTGCAATGTCCAAAGCACTTCTATCTCCACCGTCTATTTGTTTTCTCTAGACAACACTGGAAGGGGATTGTCAGAACTGTCCCCGTTTCCAAAGAGGAAACAGCCTGAGTGAGACGAAAAGGCTCACACCCACGATGGAGCAAGCAGGGAAACCATGTGTGTTGAACATCTACTTCATGGCAATAGCTTGCCAACATCCTCTTGCAGAATTCTCAGCACTGGGCTACGAAGAATGTGTGTTCACCTCCCCATTTGACAGATAGGAGTGGATGGCTTAAGGAGGTCAGATACCTTGTCTATCCCTTCCTCTCTCTCTCCACCCAGCTAACACTTAGTGAGTGACTTCTGTGTGCCAGGGACAGCGAGGTGCCCCCAGGGGAGGAAGGAGGTTTGCATTTATTGAGCACTTAACTATGTGACAGGGAATCCTTATTAAATGCTTCTGACCACCTGAAGCAGTGAATGATTTGCTGGGTTAATGCCATGGGCAGACCAGCGTGGTGGGCTTAGGAGGAACATTTGAATCCCAGTGTCACACTCAGTGTGACTTTGGGCACGTGGCTTAGGTTTTCTAAGCCTCAGCTCTTCATCTCTCAAATGGAGATAATATTAGCACTTTCCTCGTTGTGTGGTTTCAAGGACTAACCCGGATGATGTATTTAGTAATAACAGCACACGTATCTCACATGCATATATGCCAGACTCTAGGCTAAGGGCTTCATACGGATGATCTCATCTACTCCTCTCAAAACCCTAGGCATGAAGACACTTAGAACGGCGTCTGGTATCTAATAAGTTATTATAAGGTCACAACTGTGGGGAGGTGGAGCCATGGCATTGCCTCAAGCCTGCACAACTCTGAAGCCTCCGCTGGCATCCCTATGGGGTCCTGTTGGTCAGGATGGAGACTGGGGTGGGGGCGGGGGTCTCAGGGGCAGGTGTGCAGGAGAGAGGCGAGCAGCGATCAAGGGCTAGGAGCCTTGCAGGGATTTTCAGGAAGGGGTGGAAGTGAGATTGCAGGGAAACAAGGAGAAGCTGGGGAGAGCGTGTGGGGATTCCAGAAGTTGCACTGGAAGGGAAGGACAGAGCTGGGGCGGTGGTGCAGTCCGAGGAAGCAGTGTCTCCTATGGCACCCCTGCCATCGTATTGCACGGTACTGGGGGCCTGCTCTGCCCCAGGCTGGGGTCCGAGTCGGCATGGTGCATTGTGTCATGCCTGGACTCCAGACCCTGTGTGTGCCAGAGCACTGCCTGGGGAAGACGGAGCCTGCTCTCCGGGCACCTGTGAGCCAGCGTGGGGCCCATGCACCCAGCCTGAGGGCAAGGGAAGCCACTAAGGGCCCAAAGAAGGCCCAGGCCGTGGTCCAGCACAGCTGGGTAAAGAATGGATCGGAGTGTGGGTTGACCATTCAGACCAGGGTGGAGAAGGAGGCATGGAATAGCTCGCAAATATCAGAGACCAAGAAAGCCCTCCAGCGCCCAAACCTGCTCTCTGGCCTGGTGATGGCAGATTCCAGGGCAGGTGGAGAAGTTGTCGGGTGTGATGTAACGTCTATGGGCAGGGAAGCTCCTCAGTCATTGCAATGATAATTGTTACCATTTACTCATCTCCTGCCTCCTGCCAGACACTCTAAATACTTAATTTCTAAGTATTCCATTTCATACATCAGGAAGCTGAGGCGCAGGGAGGTTACATAACATGGCTAAGAAGTGGCCAGGCCAGATTTCAAACTGATTTTTCCAACACGTGAATCTACCTGACATTCTCCAGGAGTCTAACGATCCTTAAACATTTTCTATCTCTCTCTCTCTCTTTTTTTGTAGATGTAACATACACGTTTTGTACAAAAGAGGATAAGTTTAAAAATGTCTCTCTCTTTTACCTGTCACCCAGTTCCCCAAGCTAGGTGTTGGCAGGACAACCAATCTCTTATCCTTTTCCTGAGATAGTCTATGCATTTATAAACACATTCATCAATGTGAAAAAAATATATATATATATACACACACATATTTATATGTGTATTTTTTTTTTTTTAGAAAATGAATGTCCCCGATTCTATATACTGTTATACCTTTTCCTCCCCCACTTAATGATACAGCTTAGATAAATTCTCCCTCCTTACATATAGAGATGCTTCATTTTTTAGAAATGGTGGCAGCTGAAGGCTCTCACTGCATGGAGTCCCAGGCTGTATTTCTTTGATGCCGTATTTAGGGACACTTCCCCTAAAGGTAGTTATTCCAAACCTTTTCAAATCTGATTTTGATTGCCGCTCTGCAAGCTTACCTGGGGAAGGACTTTATCGCATTGAGTATTTCCTTACACAACCCCTGAAGGAAGGGTCCAGTTTCAAATAGCTACACGGAGCACTGGGTGATTCTATGCCAACGATGACTCAGGGAACATGACATCAAACACTAATGCTGTACTGTATGGTGACTAACATATCAAATAATACAAGAAAAAAATAAAATAGATACGTATTTTTAAGTTCTGGTAACTGTTTTGTTGCTGCTGATAAAAACCTGGAACATTCCTACCCCAATCGTGGTTGCTTTTCGGGGGTTGCCTGGCGTAACCATGATGATCCCGTCCCAGGAACCAGGCGTGTGATAACTCTCCCCACGTTCCCATCAGACTACCTGCTCCTGCACCTGCCTTATTAGCGCCGCCGGAGTGTTGAAATTAGCATCCTCTTTTGGTAGAAAAGGAAACAGGTTCAAAGAAATGAAACCACATGCCTATTCTTACCCAGCCAGGGATGGTGGAGCTGGGATTCAAACTCAGATGTCCGCGAGCCACGATATTTCAGTTATGTCCACTCACGCTCTCCTCCGTGACTTAGCTTTCCCTCCTGAGTCCTAGCTTCCACTTTTCTGAGCTGGTTCTTCTCCATTAGCCCACTGGACCCTCTCTTCGCCCTTCTTGGCCCTGCCCTGTGTCCCTTGAGGCTGACTTCTGGGCACACTTGCTTCCTGGCTTTTGAGCCCGACTTCCAGTCTGGCCAGTAGGATGAGAGACAGGGAGAAGAGCGTGGCCAGTTCTCCCATCCTTCTTCCCGCGCCCTCCCTGCTGTTTGGTAGGCAGGCTAGCCCTCTCCTACGTTTTCCTTCTCCTTGGATTCCCCTAAAACTGTTCCCTCCATCTAGCCCTTCAGGCCAAGAGGCAATGACTGGCTTCCCACCATTGCTAACCCCAGGATGCTTCCTGCTCTCCGGTTTCCCTTCATCTGTCTGCCTCTCAGCACGTAGACTCTTCTTTGAACCTTTGTCAAGCTCTTTATACGTTCTTCTTTAAACTCTCTTGTTTGAAGGGCCGGGTGTTTCTTTTCAGGACTCAGATTGCTACACGTGGCCCCGCCTCCCCCCTGTTTCCCTTTCTCTTCTTCGGATGACCGAGAAGTTCTGCAGTCTGGACAAACCACCACGCTAACCTTCTCTGCGCTTCCGCTCTCCAGGGAGATTGCTTGAAGTGTCTCCAGATGCTCCACAGCCTTTTCCTTTCTTGAGTAGCTACGGTAGGACAGCCATCCATACCTTCCCTCGTGGGGCTTCCTGTCTAGTGACAGCTCGTGTTTCCAGCTCTCCTCCTGGCAGGGCAAGTCCCCGGCCCCTCTGGACTGTGGCGTTCCACCACCAACAGGCGGTGCCTGGCCTCCCACGGTTGCTAACCCCAAGGTGCTTCCAAAGCCTGATGGTCTTCTAGAGGAAGAAAGGTGGGTTTTTTTTTTGGCATCTGCCGAAATAGGGGATCTCAAGACCTCATTTTCGGCAGAGGCCCTGTTCCCCTCTAGCACCCAGAAGACTTGAGGTTACTGGAGGCCACTCAGTGCCTCATTCAAGAGTAACTCTCTCTTTCAGGCACAGAGTCCCAGAACACCGACTAGACACTGTGGTTTGGCCTCGTAGGAATCAGCCCCATGGGGGCCTAGAGGTCACAGCCTCACTTGCCAAGCCTGGAGTTTCTTCTCTAACATGAATGGCATTTCTGGGTCGTCTGAGTATTTCTATGTTTTCTGAATGATGGCATGCGGCTGCGGATGCTGCCGCCTGAGTCAAGGTCTGTTTGCTGACCCTGAGGGGGTGGGGAGAGTTACACATTAGCCATGGCTTGCTTGCTCTTCCTCGGGTTTCCTCTTTGAAGTCAGCCAGCATTGCTTAGAAGACAGGTTTCCTGGTAAACCAGTTGAAAAGCCTGTTTTCACCTCTGGAATTTAATACTTTGGACTCAAGTGAAATCAGTCATCACAGACTATGCAAATATATACGTGTGTGTGTGTATATATACATATATATAAACAAACATGGTATTATTTGAATGACACTGTCTTCAGTCTTTAAGATTTTTGATGTCCCTAGTCCAGAATAAGTTTCCCCTTGATACCTATACCCCCGCTTGACACCATTGTTCTCCCAATGCCTGATATTCATTTTTGACTAAACTCCTCTACCCCAAGCCCCCAGCAAGATCTGAGAGATAGACAACCAGGCAAGAACACTGAAAGAGAATATTTCTAAACCCAAGAAAGGAGGTTGATTACATAAATTACAGCACACACATATACAGGACTATAATATAACCATCTATGTCATCACACTGCTTCGAATTTCCTAGCAATAAATAAAACCATAACATATTTGGAGACTCAAACTAATCTCATCTTAGTAAAAAATACAGAATTATATACCCCAAGATGTCAATGGTGGTCACTTCTATGTGGTTGTGGGTAATGATGATTATCTTCTTTTCCTTGTCTGTGTTTTCTAACTTTCTTCAAGGACGTGTTAGTCATGCAATTTAAGGAGGTTTACTATTTTTTTAAAGAAAAAGAATGTTCCCAGATTATCAGTACATGATGATTATAATTATCTAAAAACTTCATCCCCTGGAATTACTGAGGACCAACACCAAACGGGACCTCTCCAGCCCTCACGTGCCCCTTCCTTTGCATGGGGAAGCAGGGAGCCCTCTGGGTCAAGGGGTCTGCCCAGAGCTGCAGGGCCTGCCAAGTGCCTGCAGCGGGTCCACAGAACCCGGGTCAGTGCTTACCTGGAACACACAGGCATCTCCTTGGGCCCGGAGCTGGCCCACGAGCAGGTAGGTGGTGAGTCCTGCCAGGATGGGGAGCGATACCAGGCAGCAGGTGAGAGCCCAGCGTGCGCCGCTCCTGGCTGCCAGCCTGGCTCTGGCCTTGGGCGTGCATCGGCCTTCCTCGGGCAGCATTTCCACACTGGCTGTTTCCCCGAAGCCCAGCCCCAGATTCTCGGCCATCCTCCTGCTGGTCCGGGAGCTGGCTCTGACTCTCCCTGGGCAGAGAGACCCTCCATTAAATAGAAGAAAGCTCTCACAGTGGGTGCGTTAATCAGGGCCTACTCCTCCCCCTGGCCGCTCCCCTCCCCCCCCCAACACACTGGGCCCCGCCCTGCTAGGGAATGCACCGCCTACAACAGAAACCAAGTTTGGTTTAAAAAAAAAAAAAAAAGAAGAAGAAGAAGAAGAAAGCTTTCCCAAGCGTATTTATATACAGTGCCTCATGTGCTCCTTCCTTCGTTTACAGAAGGAAGTTAGGAAAGTCCCTGGAGGAGGAGAAAAAGAATCCATCAAGTCAGTGGGCAGGGCGAATTAAAATATAGCTGTCCCTGCCCTGGAGAGCTGCCAGCCAAGCCAGTCTGGGGAGTGTGCTGCTTCTGGAAGTGAAAGTGAAGGATGGGGAGGTGTGTGGTGTGGCTTGCAGACTGGGAAATAGAAATCATGTTTGCATCACCACTTCGCAAAATGCTGCCAGGCCCTCTGTCTTTTCGAGCTTCATAGGACCTCATTCTCCTTGCGCAGCTGGGAATACCGAAGTTCTGGAAAGGGAAGGCACTTTTCTTTGGTCATCCAGGGATTAAGACAGAGGAGCCAGGAGGATGGGCTAGTTCCTCTCAATCACTATGTGGGGTTCTTGCTTCTACTATACACCCACCTGTGAAAGGAGAGTGCATACCTAGCCTGAGTTGACCAGTTGTCTAAGCAAAGAGCATGAGGTCATAGAGGTGACTGTCCATGAGGAAAGGACGTTGACTTTTCCTCTCTGATAAGTTCCAAGTTGGTGCAGCACAAGCGATAAGCCTTGCCCACGGTTGGGTGTGTATGGGGGTCACACTTATTAAGCATTTCCTCGGTGCCAGTCACGATTCTAAGGGAGTTAAATGTATCAGTGAAGTTTTTCAATCCTGAGATAATCTTTTGACGTAGTAATGTTATTATTCCCACTTGACAGATAAGGACCATAGGATGGCGACTCAGGTCGGCCGGCTCCGGAGTGTCATAACCATTGCACTACACCGCACGTCCTGCTGTATTGTGCACGTACACGGATACCCACACCCAGTGTGCCCAGGAAGAGGCCATCCTTTCCAGTTAAGGGTTGGGAAAGCTTCCTGGAGAAAGAGGTGGTGTTGGAACTAGGCCTTGAAGTTTATGGAGGGTGACATCGGAGAAGAGTAGAGGACCCTGCAAAAAGATGGGTAACAGAAGTAGGAAAGCTTAGGGATGTCCTGTGGCATGTGGTGGAAACCAGTCCCACTCGCACCTCCATTCAGTTGCTGCTTCTGCTTACTTCACAGCCTGAGCCTTGTGGTCTACTTGGAAAGGTGTTTCATGACCTGGTCCCTTGCCCACGTCACCCCTCCCCAGTGTCCAGCCGCATCTCTTATGACTTTCCCAAGCTGCAGTTCTCCCAAAAGCATTATGGATTAGCTACACTGTTGTACATGCTGTTTCCTCCACTGTGACACCTTCCAGTCTTTCCCCGTCATATCGCCATGCTCTTCTATTTTAAAACTTTGTATTAAAACCTTCCCTTTGTCACCTGCCTCCAAGATTGGGTGAGATGCTCATCATCTTTGTTTTTATAGCTTCCTATTCTTCCCCTATCACCAAATATTTCATACTAGACTGTGACTGACTACTTTTCTATCACCCCCATTAAATCATCAGATGTAGGAGGGCAGGTGCTAAGTCCCATCCCTTCCCTATGGTGTAGCTCCCAATGTAATGATGGTCTTAACAGACATCTGTTGAAATAAGCATCTAACATATTTCCAAAGAATCCAGCAAAGGATGATTTTTTATGTCCCTTGGTTACCCATTCTTGGTTTAACAAACATAGTGAGAAACTTTTCTTTAAGACTAACCTAAATCTTTGCCATTGTAACTTTTAAACACACAATCACACTTAATATCTGATTATCTTGAAGGAATTGACAAATGTGTTCTTATTCTTGTATTTCTTTTTTAGAACGTTGGTATGCTTAATCAAACCAGGGTCTTAGAAGTGTTAGCTGTATGGGTTCACATGAAGAAGTATGTATCATCAGCCACAATAAAAGAAGGCCTCAAACAATGGGGAACATGAAAGACACCAGACTAGGGATCTGGAGATCTGGGATTTAGTCCCTCAATTGTGTGATCTTGAGAACTCCAGCAGACCCTCCTCATTTTACAAAACCTGGTAACTAAGCTTGTTATACTTCTGTTTCGAGTAAGGGTCAATGGATCCCGAGTCTGTGCCCGGGGAATGTCCTATGAGAAGAGAGTAAGAGCTTTAGGGCGTGGCCCTATGAGCATCTATTTGAAATAGTGGTAGATTCACGTGTAGTTGTAAGAAACAGAACAGAAAGATCCTGTATACCTTTACTCAGTTTTCCCCAAAGGCAACGCTTTGCATAACAAGAGCATAACATCACAACCAGGAAACTGACATTGACATTGATACCCTGATTCTACCAGTTTTATATGCACTCATCTGTGTCTATGTATTTAGTTCTGCGCCATGTGTCACATGTGTAGATGTGTGTGACAGTCACCACAGTCAAGACACAGAAAGCTTCATCTCAGGGGTCCGTCCTGCTATAGTTCATAACCACTGCTCCCGCCCTCCTGTCCCTCCTCCTTTAACCTTTGGCATCCACCAGTCTGCCTTCCACTTCAATAATCATGTTATTTCACACATGTTATATAAATAGAATCATGTAGTCTGTATCCTTTTGAAATTGACTTTTCTTCCCCACTCAGCATAATTTGCTTGAGGTCCGTCCAAATTATTGCATGATCAATAGCTCATTTCTTTTGATTGCTGAGTGGTATTCCGTGGTATGAATATAGTACAGTTTGTGTAACTGGTCACCCATTAAAGGACTCTGGGGTTGTTTCCAAGATTGACTTACTATGAATAAAGCTGCTATGAATATTAGTGCACAGGTTTTTGTGTGAATGCGTCTTCATTTCATTTCTAGTGTAAATGCCCAGAGCGAAATTGCTCGGTCATAATGGTAGGCACCTGCTTAGTTTTGTAGGGAACTGCCATGCTCTCTTTTCTAGAGTGGTGGTATCATTTTACTTCCCACTAGCAATGTGTGAAAAAGCCAACATCCTCTCTGCATCTTCCCTCCAGCATTTGGCGTTATCACTCTTTCTCGTTTTCGCCCTTCTGGTTGGTGTATGGTGACATCTCACTGCGGTTTTACTTTGCATTTCCCTAATGGCTAACAATGTCGAACTTTTTTTCGTGCACTTTTTTGCCATCTGTAAACTCTTTGGTGATACGGACATCTATTTTGGCAGCTAAAAGTTACTTCTCACTTCCTTCTTGCTTCTCTGTGGATTCCAAAGCAGAAGGTAAATAGCTTACAGATAAAGGATGAGTTATTGTGCTTGAGTGCCAACTCTGTGCAGGGTACCGTTCTAGGTACTGGTTTCTAGGTACTTTCCGGCAGTGACAAGAGCAGACAGCAATCCATATTGTTATGATTATATTCTAGTGGATTGAGAGGGCCAGTAAATACAGTAAGTTAAGTGTGCAGGGAGATAAGCATTACTTTAGTTACATTTTAACATAGGGTGGTCAGAAAAGCCCACCTTTGCTAAGAGGAGATGCTTGAATGGAGACCCCAGGTGAGGGAAGCCTTGGGTGTCTGGGGAGCAGATTGCTCCTGGCTTTGAAGCGGCTGTGTTCCAGGAGCATCGGGATGGCCGGGAAGGCTGGAGCAATGAGGAGGGAGGAGGCCGGGAGCAATGAGGGCAGAGCAGTATCGGAGGAGGCTGGCCTGCAGGGCTTCTGGGCATGGGTAGGACTTGGCTTCTCATTCGGTGTGGTGGGGAGGCTCTGGCACATGTAGGGCAGAGGAGTGGCAGGTTCTGATTTCGCTTCATAAGGCTCATCCAGGCTGCTATGTTGAGAGTAGCCCGAAGGAAGGGTGGAATCAGGGAGACCGGTTTGGAAACAACTGCAATCATCCAGGTGAGGCAAGATGGTGGACTGGACAAGGCGGTGATGGTGAGGGTGACGAGAAATGGTGGGTTCCAGATATATTTTGAAATAGAACAGACATAATTTCTTTTTTTTTTTTTTTAAGATTTTGTTTATTTATTTGACAGAGAGACAGCACAAGCAGGGGGAGCAGCAGACAGAGGGAGAAGCAGGCCCTCCTGCTGAGCAGGGAGCCCAAGGCGGGGCCCGATTCCAGGACCCAGGATCATGACCTGAGCCGAAGGCAGACGCTTAATTGACTGAGCCACCCAAGTGCCCCAAGCAGACATAATTTCTTATCCAGCTGGATGTAAGGTGAGAGGGAAAGAGAAGAGAAAATTCTGGGTTCCAGGTTCTTGATTGGAGCGTCGGAAAGATGGAGATGCCATTAGTGAACACAGCGAAGGAAGCTTCTGGGCTCAGATCAAGATGGTGACTTTAGGACCACCAAGCACAGGTGTCATGACAAGGAGGGAGTGGATGATGAATCTGGGGCCTAGACAGAGGCTTGGGTGCAAAATTAATCTGAGAATCTCGCGTGGCACAGCACCTAGCGCATAGGGCTCTCAGGTGGGCATTCCTCTCTATTACAGGTCCTTAATTTCTTAATCCAAAATCTTTGGTGTCAGGTTTTGGAAAAGCATGAAGCTGAGCTATATGTTATCACCATTATCTGACCCTTTTGATCTATAATAATAATAATTTCATATGGTTCACCTTGCTAATCCCCTCCATAAGCCTTATATTACATAATACTCTTAGTGGGGTTTGAAACGGTGTCCTGTAATCAAACACAGAAATATTTCTGCAGCCCAACACACTCATGCTAAGTGGAGTAGGTAAGGACCACACACACACACATACACACACACACACACACACACACACACACACACACTTATACGCATGCCCGCGCCCTTTCAACTTAGCTTTTGCTGCCAAGTGTGTTATAACAGCTTTCAGATTTTTAAGACTTTTTGGATTTTGGAATGTGTGGCATCCAGAGAGTTGAAACAGGCTGATGAGTGGAAAGCACTGAGAAGCATGTTTCAGCTCAGTTTTAAGACTCTGTCAATGTAGGCAATGACTAGTCATGTGGGATATTTTAGAGGTAATTCAATTACTGGAGAGGTTATTAGAGTTGATTTCTTTTACAACTCTTGATCTCACTAAGACAGAAATGGCTCTAAATCATTTCTATCTTTAGGCCTCATTCTCCCCATCTGTAAAATGGGACCAAGGGGCTGAGCTTTGTGATTGCTGAGGATACTGCTGGCATTAATGTTTTCAGGGTCTTCGTGCTTCTCTGTACCCTGGCTGCTCCTCCCACCTATCTCCATATATCTTTGTTTGCTGAGTAACCCCCTTTCCAGACTGTGCCGTGTGGCAATTTTCCCAGGATATGCAATGAATAATTAGCAAGGGCAGCTGGAGGGGGAGGCAGACGTTTTCCCTGTTGCTTCCCAAATTGGGAAAAAAAAGGTTATTTTTTTTCAGTAATGACTTCTGGACATCCAAGCGTGTTTTGACTTATGCAACATTCACATGCTTGCTGCAAGAGTGCGAATCTAGGCCACAATTCCACCTTCCTGGAATGGTGTAGATGGTGGCAGGGCCTCCCCTGTCTGGTTCTTTTGACAGATGAACTATTGATGAAAGACTTTTCAATGACTGGCCCACAGCCTTCTAAGGGACAAGCTAAAAAAATGCAACCATTTTGAATGGAAACCTTTCTAAAATATAATTCACAACTTTAAAACAACTCCCTCCCCCCCCCCCGGTTATGAAAGGAACATATTTTGACTTTAGGAATCAAAAAAAAAAGGGGGGGGCGGGAGGAAAACAATTACCCACAGTCCCTAAACTGGGGATTGGCAGACTTCTTCTGCCAAAGGGTCGGATGGTCAGTATTTCAGAATTTGTGAACCGAGGGGCAAGATTGATGGTATCATATGGGTGTTTATACAACCATTTGCAGACAGGAAACTGTTCTTAGTGTGAAGAACGTACAAAAGCAGGACTGGCTGGATTTCACCCGCGGGCAGTAGTTTTCTGACCTCTGGTCTGAACCATCTAGAAACTGGTATTGACCTTTCACAGTATTTCTCTCCAATTTAATTATTCTATGCTTTTCTTTCTTGTTTTCAAACGAGGGATCACCTTGTATATCCCATTTCGATTTCTGCGCATCTCACTGAATAGTAACATTCCAGGAATAAAGTTGTTCAGTGCTGTGTAGACCTTCTCTCAAACGGAAGTACGACAGTTCATTTTAACAACTCCCACTTAAAGTGCATTTGGATTGTTTCTTATCAATTTAGAAATAAAACATAGCTCTTTTGTTGTTGTTGTTGTATTGTGGGTCTTGAATGGGATCCCAGGAGGGACATCTCTAGGACAGAGGCTATGAACACGTTTGAGGGCCTGCCTATGTAGAGGTGGGACCACCCATCACCTCATCTCTGCCAGGATTGGGTATTTTCCCAAAACAACAACATTTACATTACTGAGTGGGGTATGAAAGCAGATTTCACTGTGTCTGGATAATTCTGGTTTCCACCATGAACATCGCTAAGTCTGAGCCTGGGTCCTTGGCCGCCACTGAATCCCAAACAGCAGTTGCTCTTACTCTGAGTGCGCCCTCAAACCAGGCTTCTAGAATCTTCTCTTCTTTTCCTTTTTCCCTAGTTGCTCTCTTTCTCTCTGCTTTGCTTAGGATCTAGCTGCCCTTTAGAGTCACCAAGATTCTCACACCCGTTAGAGCCGATTCGTCCCCTCCTACGCACATACCCAAGAGGAACTCTTGCACGCGTTCAACAGGAGGCGCCTATGAGGACCTTTGTTACAGCAGTCGCCGTGGTAGCAAAAACCTGGATGCACACCTGGTGCCTTCCACCAGGAAAGGTGGTGACTACGGCATCGTGCTCTACAGCCGTCCCGGTGATGGAGAAATGCAACACGCCTCAATAGGGATGAGTCTTAGCAAAATGATATAACGCAGAAAAGTAAGTTCCCAAAGATTATATACAGCAAAGGTTATAACAAGCTAAAAATAAGGCACGCACGTGAATGTGTACCCACGCACGCACACATACATACAGATACGACAAATGAAAACGTAAGCCTTGATAAACACAGGACTCAGGATGGTGGATACTCTGAGCTGGGGAGTTTAGTGGAGGTGGTAAGGGGTGTCGAGGGGTGTCATATGATATCCCTCAACCTTCTGGTTTACTTTTTTTTTTTAATATTTTATTTATTTATTTATTTATTTATTTATTTATTTATTTGAGAGAGCGAGCATGAGCACAAGTAGGGGGAAGCAGAGGGAGAAGCTGGCTCCCCACTGAGTACAGAGCCTGATGCAGGACTCCACCCCAGGACCCCAGGACCCCAGGATCATGACCTGAGCCGAAGACAGATGCTCAACTGACTGAGCCACCCCGACACCCCAACATCCTGGCTTTCATTTTATGTTGTGGGTTGGTAGGTCTTTATAATGTTATAACTAGTTAACTGGTTAAATAAAAAGCAGGCCAAGCACGGACCATGATGACAGTGGGCCATGATCCAGGGATGATGACGGTCCCAGTTCTGTCCTTCTGAGATCCAAAACCAGACAAGAAATAAGAGTCAGTGAGTGCTGTGTGTGGTCCTGATAAGACTTTCCGACAAACCACGTGGATGAGTATTAGTACATAGATTCCAGGGTGTCTGTTTTGTCTGTTTCACAGAGGAAAGTCTTCATTTATTTATTATTTTTTTAATGTTCCTGATTCTTGGTCCAGGCAACTGGTGTTGCCAGATAAATAAGGTCTTGAACCAGACCCCACTGTTAGAGCTCATAAGCACTTCCTTAAAAGGGCCTGAAGTTACGATGGTGTACTTTTTGATTATTTGGTTAGGGTAAGAAAGTAGGGGGAACCCTGTCTCTGGAGAGATAGGCACACTCCAGCTGGGAGCTGAGTGCTCAGGTGGACAGAGGGTTGGCTTTAAAGGTCCAGGAGTGAAGCAAGGGGCTGCGGAGGCAGAAAAGTGTACCAGGCAGAGTGCTTGCAGGTTTGGAGCAAGCAAAATGGAACCCGAGAGGTCTCGGCCGGGCCAAGCCACCACACTGTTTCTTGCGCTTCTTCTCCCTTTTCTGATTTTCACGTTGTTACTCAGTTTTGAGAATGCTGCTAGGTTATGAGGCCTGGCTGTGAGCGTGGGCATTCCCTCACTCTCCAGGTACTTACTCTGTGGCCCGAACTGAACCAGAAACTGAAGATACAGACGTGACCCAGATCTGAGATAGAAGACCCCCTATTCTTTTGTCCATGGTTGTAGCCTTACCTCTCAACATGGCCAGTACTGGCTCTTAGTGCTCGATTGAGTCAACTAAAGGGGCAGAGGGCTAAGCTATGAAGTGGCATTCCCACTGACAGCCCCAGGCCAAGGGAGAGCTCCCTCCTCTCCGTGTGTCCAGTCCATACCTCAATTACTGAAGTCTTATCACATTGCATTGTCATGATTTATTTATACAGCTCTCCCGCCCACTAGCCGGGAAACATCACAAGAGTGGGCACTATGTCTTTTTCATTGTCAAGTCTCCCCAATTCAGGGCATAGAGTGGATGCTAAATGAAGTTTGGGGGAACACTGTGCACTCATCACACCTTGTTGTTGGTGCCCAGGGAGTGGGTCTCAAGGTGGAGACAGATGATCATGGTTAAGGGGGGTCCAGGGGAGCTCAGAGAAGAGGGAGTGCTGACCTTTTGGGGTCTGAGTGGGTGTCATGGATGGAGAAGGGAGGATGGAGAGTGGGGAGGGGTGGGTGGTGGCGCGATGGGGATATTCAAAGTAAATAAAGACCAACGACGTGCCTTCTGACTCATCAGAGCAGACTGGTGGCAAGTAGTCAGTATCGTTGTCCCTTTGCCTACTAGCTGCAGGTCAGCCTGGAAGATGGGGGGGGGGCTGGGGTTTGGGTGAAGAGATAGAATGGGAATAAATGTTACATGGTCACCGTCTTTATCGCAGGTGCACACCAGGAGCTTTCTGTACGTGGTCTTATTTGATTCTCACGCAACCATGCCAGGTAGACATTCTAACTCAGTGTCTAAGAGTAGGAAACAGCCAACAGAGGGGTGATACAACATGCTCAGAATTACCCAAAAAAAGAGTGGTAGACTGAGAGCTGAAGTTGAACCCAGAATTCCACAGTCCTGGGCCTGTGCTCTGTTTTCTCTGCCCTCTTGTCACAGTGCCACCCAGAGAGGGTGTGGCCAGTGGAGGTCAGGGCAAGAGCCAAGGCGTGAGGCGGGAGCCGTCAAAGGCACCCAGGGGACTTCATGGGGGAGGTGCAGGAATGAGGGCGAGGCAGAGGGCTGGGCAGCTCCCCAGGCCAGGGTGGGTGTCCCTGGCCTGGGACATTCTATTCGGAGTCTTTAAACCTCCACCCTTTGCACCCAATAAAGTTCACAGTGGCCACACCCTTGTCATGACCTTTCTGGGGAATGTTTCTGGAGGGGGACAGAGGGCTCAGGCGGGGAAGGAGGGCAAGGCACTGTCCTGGAACGAGGGCCGGATTTTGGAACCAGATTTTAAAATTTACAAGGGAGAGGTTGAGCACAAGCTTTCCACTGGAGACTCTGAGGCTGGAGATGAATAATGCCTGGTTAGGGGAGGAGCCCCACTCTAGAGATGAGAAGGAAGTTGTAATAAAGAATCAGAGACTAAAGATGTGGCCGAGCAACTAGATGGTTTGAGGGTTTGAGTACCGGCTATGGTGAGTACTGGTTTCATGGGGGCCATTTTTCATCCAAAACATCAGAGTGTATATTGATGGAGGCAAGGCACACAGAGGAGGGAAAGAGGGGAGGCTGGGAAAGAAGAAGAGATGCATAGACACAGAGAGACAGAGATGGAAGCAGAAATACACAAACATAAAGGAGAAAGAGACACAGAGAGATAACACCCTGGAGATCTAGGGGCTCATGGAAACCAGGGCAGTGAGAGAAAGAGTCAGAGAGATAGAGAGATAGCGACAGACAAAGAGAGGAAGGGGGACAGTGACACAAACACCCAATGGGTGGCTGCATCTGATGGAGAAAGTACATGTGGGTTCCCTGAGAAGGACTGCAGCAGGGCCCTTTGGGCTTCCCTGGGAGGATGTGTTCCTTGGCTTAGCTGATGGACTGGCTGGTGCTAGGTTTCTGTGTTTTCCTGACTGGCAGGTGGAAACTCCAGGGTAAAAAGTCACCTGCGATATAGACTTTCCCTATAATCACGGCACCTCAGCCATCCCATCCTCCCCTCCCAGCCACCTGCTTGCACCTCCACAGTTACATTCAATGACCAATGGCTCAATAGTGACCCCCAGAACATTCTGCCTCGGCTGGGCTACCTCCCTGTGACTTCCAGTTAGGGAGCAGCACACGAGCAAATCTAGTGCTGCTTTTCCACTGAGCTCTTCCGGTGCTTGATGGCAATGACCGTGTTCCCTCTGGGTTCTCTCTTCTTCAGGGTCACCTGCAGCTCCTTCGCTGGTATTAGTAAGTTATTACTACAGTAACAGATGATCCCAGGATCTCAGAGACTCTCAGGAACCAAAGTTGAGTTCTTGTGTTAAAGAAAAAATAGTATTCTAACTGTTAAAGAGGTAATTATTCAGGACACTTGCTAAAGAACGGTAGACTTTATTGAAAGGGAGCCGTCCCGGTGGACGTAGGGACCGCTTCAGTGGGGCCTTGCAGACATTGCACGTGGCTCTGAGGACAGCCTGGGCAAGTGGGCAATCTATATAGCTAAGGAGTAGGGTGGAGATCAGTGGATGGAAAATCACTGAGAAGAAATATCAGGAATGAGGGGGATTTTGGCTAGACTGACCCAACAGGATTCTTACTGAAGGCAGGCCAGGGTGAGCACACGTGGCCTGGGAGATGATACAGGATAAGAGCCTGACTGAATATAAAAAGTGATCAGAGGCAGAGGAAGGAGGATTCTGGCTAGACTGACTTGGCAGGTTTCTTGCTAAGATGGGATAGTGCAGAGACAAACCCCAAAGCTCAAAAGTCAGAGCCTAGTTGAGAAGACAGTTCACAGAAACCCTGAGTAGATTTTGGCCAAAGAGAGAGACTCTTGCTTCCTTGTCACTTGCTTACTCTGTCTATTCACTGCAGGCTGGGACCACTGCTCTGATTCCCATTCACCCCAGGACCCAGGCCGAGCAAGCAGCCTCTACCTAAAATATGGTTGATCCATGGGTAGTCGAAGAAAGAGGATGTGAGTCTCCATGCGCTGGTCCTGGAAGCTTCTAGCAGAAGTGACACACGTCACTGTCAATCATGTTGCATTGACCAGAGTCTTATGTCCAAGAGGTGGGGATGGGGACTCTGTGCCCAAGAAGGGGTAACAAATATTTGTGGACAATGACACAGTCCACCAGAACTGGTTCTCCCACACTACAGTCTCCAGCTTTCTCACTAAGCTATCCTTTATTTGTGGAGGCTCCCAAGTTTATTGATATTCCTTTGGGTATTTGAGAGCCATTACTGGACAAGAAAATTGAGGGAAGTGATGGTCCTGGGGGCACCAGGCGATGGTACCCATGAATGGGTCTACTCCATATTATAGCTACAGTCTGCCAAGGCCACTAACGAGAGAGAGGGAGAGGAAACACACTTCTAGTTTGATCTTTCTACCAGGGTTTTGCTGGGTCTTGGGATACCCCTGATGCGGTTTTAAAAATCTTATCTTTGATTGCTTGGGATCTAGAAGCAATCGGCTTGTCTGCGGCTCCAAAACAAAACAGGGAAGCCTATCGTCACCGGACTTTGACTAAGTGAGAAATCCGCCTTTATGGTGTTGCTCTACTGAAATTTTAGGTTGTGTCTGTTTTGACAGCTACTGTTCATTATTTTGATGCAGAGATTGGGACAAGGAGTGAAGGGCTCCAAAACAGAAGCATCAAATATATGATGTTGGCTGGAGGATCAGGCGACAGGTAATGGGAAATTGAACTTGACACTGAAAGATGAGGGCCAGGGCATGCCGTGGCAAAGGTATTTGCACGGTTGCTGCCTGGGACAGCTGGAACGGCAGACTCTGTCCTCCTGGAACTCACCATCCCACCGGGAAGGGGTAGGAAAACCGGAGATAGGAGACTTGTAGGTAGCATGGCTGCATTTGGTGGGGTATTACAGGTGTGAGATGGGCTCAGGGACTTGTTAGGTGGATTGTAAACAGAAGTTAAGTAGAATAGAGAGAGTCCATAAATGTGAGGCCTTGAATTTGAGATAGCGTAACTGCTTTAGACACTACACAATAAGGGATGGGATTCACGAAAGCTTTAAGTGGCAAAAGCCTAGTAGAGCTTCTCAGTTGGAAAAATGACTCAGAGCACAGATCAGATGAAAAGAGCAGCCCCTTCATTGATTTTTTCCAAATAGCTTTCTGGTAGCTGCCATTAGCTTAAGAGAACGAGAAGCAAGGAAGTGAAAAATCAAAGAAAAGGACAGAATTAAGAACTAGATCTTAAAAAGAACTTTGGCCGTAGTCACTGCAAATAGATTAGAAATCTCTTCTGCTATTGAGTGAAACAAGGCGAAAGACGCCGTAGGAAATCTTTGAGGCTCAAAACAACCCTTGGGATGTCAACCTTCCAGGAATAGAAAGTAGACGAAGGAAACTATGCCCAAGGGGGCGTACTACCAAATAGCCACTTCATAGAAGTCTAAGGAAGGTCATAGCTCCCAGAGGGTGGACCGAGGGCTCATGAGAACAATGGACAAGCACGAGCTGCCCTGAGAGGAGATTCACAGTCCCTCACTCAGAGCAGGAGCCTTCCAGAAGTCTGCCTGGCAGGATTGTATGTTCCCCCTTCTTTCTAAGCAGGTATGTTGATTATGGCTGCCCTGTCCGTGTCTCGGATGTGCGGGGCGGGGGGGGGGGTGTTGGCAGGTAGGGGCTGCTGGAAGAGAGGGATATATAATTTGTCCTTTTAGATCATAGGTCGGGGATGGTGATTCTCAACTGCAGGACATTTGGCCAGAGCTGGAGGTGGTTTTGGTTGTCACAACTGGGGGCGGTGGTGTTACTGGCACCTCATGGGTCCCAGGCATGCCGGTAAACATCCTACGAAGCACAGGACAGTTCGCTGCAACAAAGGATTGCCCACTCTCAGACGTCAGTATGACCAAGGTCGAGAAACTCTGGTCTAAGGAATGAAAGGTGGAACATCCTGACCTAATAGTAAGATTACAGGACAGCACCTGGAAATCAGAGAGCCCGACACTGAGTTGGTGCTCATTCCTTCACTCGACACTTAGCTGAGCACCTGCAAAGGGAAGGGGGTGGCTGGGAGTGGTGGCGGAGGAATGGGGATCTGTCAGTAAGTCATAATAGTTGCTGCAACAGACAGCCCCCCCGAATCTCAGAGTCTTAAACAATAAAGGTTTATTTTTCGTCACGTCAGGAAAAATCTGTTTTTCTCCTGCACAACAAATCTTATTTTTCTCTTACGAGCGTTGTGAGCCTGGTCATGGACTGGTGTTCATCATTGGCTTGGTGACCAGGAAGCGCATTATAAGGACTGTTCATTGCTGCTTACTAACTTCCCAGGCTCATCTTCCTGTCTAACTCTCATTTGCCCGTTACTCTGGTCCCTTCCTCCCCATCCCGCTCCAGTATTGTTGTACTTTTGATTGTTGCCTCAAAATATCTTTGGGGATGAAGGGAGCTATGGAATAATGAATGAATCAATGTCATTCTCGCCGAGAGGGGGCTGCTACGAAAGGGATATTGGGGAACGGTTAAGTGTCCCTTCTCTTCTTTAAAAAGGAAAGTGGATCTTTAGGTCCTGGCTTGAAAATTTGCAGAATTGAAACTGATGTTTGGGCTTGGAATCTGCAAATAGCTTTTCTTTTTCATTCTGCAGTTTTACTTACCCCTTTTAAGTCGCTATTTTAACAACCCAGAGTCTCATTTGCTCTAGCTGGCAGAGGGAGGAGATAAGAAAATCTATTCCCCAAGATCTTTTGGGGAATCACTTCATGCAAATATCTTTGTCTCAGAAGGAAACTGCCCAGAGGTTAGGCTTCTGCCCACCCTAGAGAAGGCAACTTTCAGAGTTGGTGTTTTTCCTTTTGCTTTTCTGTTTCCAAATATGAAACACACAGGAGTCAGGAGACCAGCCACAACCTTTGCTATGTGATCTCAGGATCTTCACACCCCCTCCCCGATCTTCGGAAAAACAAAGTGGGCTGATCACCAACCCAGATCACTGGTTCTTGTCTGTGTATCAAAAGAGGGGGCTATTCCAGTGAAATGTGCTTTCTGGTGATTCCGGCTGAGTGGGATTTTAGTGACACTCAAATCATGTATTTGGAAGAAGCTCACTCAGCTTCCCATAAATGTGGAGGGGATGGCGGGTTTGAGGGCCCAGGCCAGGCCCTTGCTGGTGACAATCTTGAGAGATGGGTCAGTGTGGATCCGGGAGCACCACCACTATCCCTCGGTTGTGCAACCATGCGTGAACCATGTTGCCTCCTTAGGCCTTGGTGTCCCCGTCAGCCCCAGTGGGATGACAACAATAGGACCACGTGTTGTGCAGAGTCAATGACACAAGGCTCATAAAATCCTGGCCACATTGTGCAACAGATATTCCTGATCCCTCCCTTTGATTGGGCCACTTGTTGCTGGATGGGGTTGCGGCCACCATGGTGACTGAGCCAGGACACCCTCAACTGAGGCCCCACTGGACCACCCTTTCTCTTTTTGAAGAGGCTGGAAAGGAATTGCCCCAGACACTGCTCCAAAACAGCGTGGCAGGAAAGGTATGGGGACATTCTTGCAGGGAAGCTTCTACACACAGCCAGCTCTGTTGACAGAGCCCTCTGCCTCTCCATCCAAGCCCTCTCCAGGACATGAGTCCCTTTCCCTTTCTGGTTTCCATTTTTTCTTCGGTGAAATGCACAAGGGAGATTAGATCGTTTATAATTGAATGTATTTCATCCCACCCCAGTTTAGGTAATTTATATTAGATTAGAGTGGGATTTCTCAACCTTAGCATTATTGACGTGATGGGGAGGTAAGCCTTTGTTGCCCTGTGCATTGCAGAATGTTTAGCAGCAACCCTGGCCTCTACCCCCTGGATGCCAGGAGTACCTCTCTCCCAAGTTGTGACAACCAAAATGCTTCCAGACATTGCCCGAGGTCCTGGGGGTGGGGAGAGCAAAATCGCCCTCGGTGAGAACCGTTGACCTAAGACGACTTAAGCATAATAAAGATCACATTTATCGAGTACTTTTTAATGCCAGCCACAGTGCTAAGAGATTCCCATATTGGACTCTCTGTGGACCCTCATCCGATAAGGATCCAATGGATATGAATGTCTTCTGCTTTGCAAATGGGGATGCGGAGTTACTAATAAACGATGAAGCTGGGATGTGAACCCTTGTTTTCCCAACATCAGAGCCTCACCACTTTAAAGGTTTCTAAATGCAAGGGGATCTTTTGAAGAGCAAAGGATATGGTTGGTTTAATGAGAACACAGGGCTTGGAAACAAGCAGACCTGTTTGGAAAGTCAACTCCACGGTAATGAACTGGTCACCATGTTCCCCTGAGCATCATTTCTGCATCATTAAATCAAAGGTAATACCAACCTTGCAAGTTGTTGGAGGACAAAATGAGATAGAGAGACGCCTGGCACACCAGGTCCTTCTCCAGCTAAATAACGCCCTGGACGACACTGAAAAATACTGCTGACGTGTCTTTCAGTCCTTCCCCGCAGCCCTGGGTATGGCGTCGTGCTCCCGGGGTGGATGGAAACCTCATGCCACAGTGTATCACCTCATCCCTGTCCCACACTGTCCTGGGTGTCTGGGGCTTTCTTTTAAGCTCCAGACTAGCAGAGAGAGTGGTTTGTGGGAAAATCTGTAGTCAGTACAACCAGAACTGAAACAGTCACATTGCCCCTAATCTGTTCCGTACTGTGTCCCCTTTCTTAGTGGCCCCAGTCACCCAAGATAGGTCTCTGGTAGTCATTCTTGACTTCTCCCTCCTCACTCCCCATAGCCAAGAGGTAGCCAGGAGCCCGCCATTACACTTGCCATGCATTGGTTTGTGTATCTCCCTCTCTCTGCCTCGCCCTGGCCCAGTCAACATACTTCTCCCCTGGGTGCCGAAAGATGTTCTTTGCTTCCACTCTTGACCTTCACAATCCATCCAGACAGCGCGGCTGGAATGATCCTTCTCAGCTGTGCCTCTGACCGGGTCTCTGCCTCCTCCTTCCCAGAAGGAAACCCTGGTCCTTTACTGGCACTGGAACGTTTCTTGTCTGGGCTCCAGCTTCTCTTCATCCTCACCGTGGGTCTCTCTTCCCTTCGATTTCTCAGTTTCGGCCATACTGAACCACTCAGAATTTCTGGAAGGCGCTCACCACGCCCTCCCTTCTCTTAGCCATCTGAACATGTTTTCGCCTGCTCCAGAGCACTGCCGCTTTTGCTTTGGCCTCGGTAACTCCAGCAAGCCTTGGCCTAGAGTTCATTCCCCTCTGGGAACCTTCTCTCATTCCTAACCCTGGTCAAGCACTTTCTGGACCTTCCCCACCAAGGCAATTACTCTGCTGGGCTGTGAGCATCCGTGGACAGGTCTGTCTCCCCCACCAGACGGCGATCTTTTTTTTTAAGGGCAGCAAATGTGCCTTTTTCTGCAACCCCCGTCAGTGCCCAGCATGAACCTTGTTGTACTAGGTGTTTGTAGCACCAATGAATGATATGCTGTGTTGCCTCAATCAGAGAGAAGGTGTGAGAAAGCGTGAAGACACCAAGGCAGTGACATAGAGAAACTGACATGAATAGATCACGGCCAGTCCTGAAACTGGCTTGGCCCGTCTTTCCATCTTGAATCTCCAGGAATTCAACAGGAAGATTATCTGATTTGGTAGAAATGTGGCTCAGGGTGACTTTATCTTTGACATTAAGGTAGAGAAGAGACCATTTTTGCCCTTGACAAGGAGCCTATATTGTTGTTTGTGATGTTAAAGTCCGACGAAGAGAGTCAAAGAACCAGGAGCTGCAGGACCTGCACTGTCACTTTTAGCCGAGCCGTTAAAGAATTTATTTAAGGAGCTTCCTGATGACGTAACTTGAAAAGCCAGAAGCGCTTTTGGTATGCTAGAGCTGGATTTCTCAGTCATGGAACTGTTGATATTTTGGGCCAGGGACGTCTTTGTGGTGGGGGTTACTCTGCACATTGTGGGGTGTTTAGCAGCGCCCCTGGCCTCTACTCACCTCAGCTGTGAGCAGTGCTCCTCTCACCTCAACTAGGACAACCAAAACGTCTCCAGACATTGTCAGATGCCCCCTATTGGGACAAAGGTGGACAAAGGTGGCCTAGGTGGAAAACCACGGCTTCGGAGGAATCAGAATTGGAGTCTATCTGGCAAAGCCAAAGGAGCACTGGGTGAGGGGTGGGTTTGAAGTTCATCTCCAGCTCTGCAATTGACAAAACTTTTTTTTTTTTTAAGTTCTCTATGAATTCAATTTTAAGATGTTTGACTTTGGGGAATCAACTTGACCTCTCTTCTCATCCAAAGTAATAGAATAATGCAAGCCCAAAATGTTTTGGATACTTCTGAGTTCAGTTTCTGTCTTAAGAGTGGTCCAGGAAATGGGATGGGGATTAATGGCCTGGTATCTGTAGTCAGGCAATGAGATTCAGGCCCCTGCTTGCTCAGGAAGGCCTGTCTCCACAGGCCAACCCAGCTGTCTTCTTAGAGCTTCTCAAGATGCCCCAGGGAGGACCTACCTCATTCAGTCTCCTCTCGGCTGCTCTACAGTAGCTTAGACTGTCAGTGCTGGAAAGTGCTTAAGAATATTTATCTGAACCCTTTGTTACAGAGGGGGAAACTGAGGCCTGGAAGAGGGAACAGACTTAGCTAAGACCACCCAGTGAGTTAGAGTAAGAGCCCTTATTGACCCAAGTTTCTTTCTTTCTTTTTAAAATCTGGGGGTTGCCTGGGTGGCTCAGCCGATTAAGCATCTGATTCTTGGTTTCAGCTCACGTCATGATCTCAGGGTATTGGGATCAAGTCCTGTATCTGTCTCCACGCACAGTGGGGAGTTTGCTTTACCTTCTTCCTTCCCCCCACCCCGCGCCTCGCACCTCTCTCTCTCTAAAAGAAGTGAAATGAAATCTTTATTGAAGTATGATCGACATGTGAAAACCTATACATATTTCATGTATACAGCTCAACGAGTTTGGGGCTGAGAAATCATCACCCCCAACAAGGCCACAGAAATGTCCCAACGTTTCATTCCATCACCTTTATTATTGTAATTATAATCACCACAGTAATAATAATGTTAAGAACACTTAGCATAAGATCTACCCTCTTAGCAAATTTAAGGCATACAGCACCGTGCTGCTAGCTACGGGCACTATGCTGTATAGCACATCTCTAGAACTTACTTATCAGTTTCAGTTCTGACCCACGTCTCTTGATTAGGACTCTGATATTCTATCTCCTGCCCTGAGTTGCCTCACTCTGGGAGACTACCCCCCACATCTGTTCAACCGATGGAGGAAGTCTTTATTATAGGCTTTTCCTGATATTTCTGTTTATTTTGTTGAAAACATATATCTTTGGTTTTCTACTTCCTGCATCCTGCTTTTAGCTTGGTGACAGCTGTCAAATGCAAAAGGAGGTCCATAACACATTAGCAAGAACTAATATGTTCACCTTACCTCTCGAGGGAAACATGGGCTTTTCACCGAGCTCTGCCCCAGTGAAATGAAACTAATAGTAGGAATTTGAAGCACCGAGATAGGTTTAGAAAGACTTTTGGAGCAGCAAGATCCCTTTGGGAAATTCCCCATCTTTGGAGGTCATTTAGCCTACCATTGGGCACGGAGTTGCATGCTGGGGTTGCTTCCCCATCATGTGATTTAGAGGAAAGAACCTGAGCTTTGGACATAGGTCCAAACTCCAGCTCCACCACTTCATAGCCCTGCAAATTCACCACCAGGGCAACATCATTTCTGAATGGTCAGTGGGGGCTGGCATCACGTGACGTATGTCATCTCATTAATTCTTTACACAACCGGGGGGGAAAGGGTCTGCAGTGTATATGGGAAAACGGAGTTTCAGCTGAAGACATAGAAAGTTACATTAAATACCAAAGGTTAAAGTAGTGGAGTTAGGAGTTAATCCCAAAGCAATCAGGCTCCAGGTTATGAATGGCTGAAGTGACACTGGGGGGAAAAGAAAAGATTAGGCAAAACATAACCTCAACTTCAGTTTCTTAGGGTGCTTAATTAGGATGCTAGTGCCCTTTTGGAAGAGCCATTGTGAGGATTGAGGAACATAATGTTCGATCAGCACCTGATGCTCACTGAGCGTCTAATAGTTGCTCAGTCTTCCTCTTCACACAAGTTGCTCACGTTAGTTGAATGTCAATTACCATTTATTACGTGCTAACGGGGTGTAGGCAAACTGCTAAATCAATTCACATACACAATTTCACTTACTTGTTTTTTTTAAAGACTTTATATATTTATTTGAGAGAGTGTGTGTGTGTGTGTGAGAGAGAGAGCACTAGCAGGGAAGAGGGGCAGAGGGAGAAGCAGACTCCCCGCTGAGCAGGGAGCCCCATGTGGGGCTCGATCCCAGGACCCTGGGATCATGACCTGAGCTGAAGGCAGACGCTTCACCGACGGAGCCACCCAGGTGCCTGCAATTTCACTTGCTTTTGCAAAAGCTCTGTGAAGGAAGTCAATATTATTTCTCCCTTTTTCCACCAAAGAAATCGAGGCAGAGAGAGATGAAGGACATTGTGGAGCTCAACAGTGAGGAAAGGCAGAGTCAAGATTTGCATTCATGCCCTGGCAGAGCTCTTGCCCCTTTGGCTATGTTCACCCCTCTGTTACTCCAAGCCATAAATGAGCGTCAGAATCTCTCAGATGCCCCAAGTCTTCCCCTAGGCATGCTTTTCACCTTTTGAGACTAAAATAAACCAAATTTTCATCTTAATTAGTAGATCTTTTCCTGTCCTGGAGGTTGGTGCCTGGAGGACCATCTGAGTTCAAGTCAGCCTTGAGGATACTGGAGTCAATTCTTGCTTATCCCCTGTGAATTTCTTTACTCTTTCTTTCTTTCTTTCTTTCTTTCTTTCTTTCTTTCTTTCTTTCTTTCTTTCTTTCTTAAGATTTTTATTTATTTGACAGAGAGAGAGACAGCCAGCAAGAGAGGGAACACAAGCAGGGGGAGTGGGAGAGGAAGAAGCAGGCTTCCTGCCGAGCAGGGAGCCTGATGTGGGGCTCAATCCCAGGACCCTGGGATCAGGCCCTGGGCTGAAGGCAGACGCTTAATGACTGAGCCACCCAGGCACCCCTTATCCCCCGTGAATTTCTAATTCAGACTCATATTCATCCCTCTTCCTTGTCGCCCTATATGGCCTCAGGGGCTTCAGATTTGTCTTCAGCCAAATTGCAGTGAGATCTAATTAAAGCTGTGCATGGCCTGCTTCCAAAGCACTCAGCCAACCTCTATTCCTTGGGTCTCCCCTGTGAATTACAGTTTTCTGGAAACCTCTGCGTCATTTAATCTTTCATGTCTCTGTTCCTCTGCTTTGCACCACCCTGTCTACATCTGATGGAATTTCTCCATTCCAAAGCCATGCCTGCAAGTGTGAAAAATTTGGCTCAGAGTCACATTTTTTTCAGACCAAACTGATGAGACTGGAAGCCAATTTCCTCTTCATTCTTTATCTCGAGAGCTCAACATGGCGCCTAAACTGTAGGCCCTAATACATGCCTGGTAATAAAACAGGAAACTTCACAGGCATAAAAACAGGGGTGATGGAGGCAGACAGACTTGGGTGTGAATCCCAGCACTTAATAGCTCTCTGGTCTTGACCAAGTTACACTGAAGTTCTCTGAGCCTCGGTTTCCTTATTGGCAACCTGGGGACAGCAATGTGGTTATTGCGAAGCTCCAAAGAGGCCATGTCTATAAAAGCACTTAGCACTGCTGAGTTTGGGCTAAGTAGATGTTTGCTAAGTCACAGTGGACCCATAAGTCGCTCTCCTCTGATCTGATCTTTCATGACATTTTTGCTGTGTCTCTTCGATCCATTTATCCCTTTCTACCCTGATGGTGATGAACTGGGTGTGTACATATGTTCTCCTCCTACTCTCAGCATCTTGGAAAGAGGTCTCATAACAGACTCAGTTTTGAATTCTCAGTACACTAGGGCCATGCTTTGTACAGAAGGCATTAATAAATAGTTGTTGCATTAAGGAACAGAATGAACAATCCACGAGAGAAGTGCGTGAGAGAGAATTGCACACTGCAGAGGCAAATGTGGAAGAATCAGCCTGTGTAGGTAGGGACTGGGTCTGCCTCAGTCTCCTGATCACTTGGCACAGTGCCAGGGGATAACCAGTGTGCAGTGAATGCCTGCTGAATAAGTGAATGGGGCTTCCAGGAATATTTAACTTATCAGAGTCCATAGAGCCCCCTTGGACTGAGGTCCAACTATTCTCAGCAAGAGAAACTGAGGCCCAGGGAAGGGGAAGGACTGCCTATTTTGACACAGGGACTCAGCAGCAGGTATTCTCTATGATCTGGTATAAGATTTTCTATAACGTGGTACCACCATAGTTTTTGGTTGACAAGAACTGCCTTGGTATGGTTAACCCTATTCTAGCCTATTCTCTTGCCCCTCGGTGATTGGCAGGAGGTGAATCAACGAGAGAATGAAAGGAGCTAAAGCTTATTCAGGGGGAATAAGCACCTGTACGGTAATCCGTTCATGTTTGGGTTCTTAGGGGCTGAAATTCAGTGCATTCCTAAATCAATGTGATTTGGGAGGAAAAAGAGTTTTGATTATTTTTACATCGGATACCTTGACTTTTACCACGTGGAGTTTTTACAGCCAGATTCTGTCTCTTTTTTCCCAAAGTTGTGCCAAGCCAGCTAGTTGTCTTCCTTGGAGGAATTCTCCTGGGGAGGCAGAGTCTTGCCTTATAAAGCACCAGTAAATGTCGTGTGGCCTAGAACAATAGTTGGAGACAAATTCTCTTTTGGTTTCCTGATTCTGTATTCATTGTGCTTCCTTTTGCTCATGGCTTCTTTGAAAAATAAGTCTTTCCTGTCGTTCAGATGGATTCATAAAAAATAAGACCAGGGACTACAGAGTAAACTTCATGAGGACAGAGACTTAGTTTTTTTACTGCTGTATCCTCAGTACCTAGAATAGTGCCCTGTTTATGATAGGAACTGAATGAATGAATGAATGAATGAATGAGTTGACTGTTCTTAGAGAATGGACAAGAACCTTGGGGGCTCATGCTGGGAGACCCTGAAGCCATCTGTAGTCTTACTTATGACCAGCTTTGCAACTTTGGGTAAGTCCCCATTCTCTCTGAATTACTGACTCGTCTGGAAAACGAAGTGGGATGAGTGGATGTGAGGAGGGTTGAATTCAATAATGAATATGAAAGTATTTTGGAAAAAAATTCTTTTTCCTTTTCGAAATCTTTTTCCTTTCTTCGAAATCTCTCTCTGGGAAAATCTCCAGATATGCTTGTTTTGGATCATAGTTGATAACCAGATGGAGAGGCAGAGAAAGTAGCACAGATGTTAGTGGTGCTGCTTTGGATGACCCAATCAGGGAAGCTTAAAGGTGAAAATTAGGGTTGTTCAGGTCAGTTCGTGTTACAGAAGGGTGGAAAGGAAAATGAGGAAAGGTAAACAAAGCAGTCAGATCTGAGGGACTGAGGCAAAGCAAGAGAGGAAAGGAGTTTATTAGGAACTAGTTCACCTTTGACCGCTTTAAGTGTGGTGACCTTGGACAAGTCATTTCTAAAAGATCTATGCACTGTTTTATGCCCCTGGGTGACAGAGATGAGTGTAACTCAGCCTGCACAGCTCTGGGAGCTGCAGCTAGGTAACACCGATGAATGAAAGATGAGAGTTACGATTGCTGAGATGAAGGGTGTACCAGATTCTATGGGAATGCATAAGGGAGAGGGGTTTGAATCTGCTGGAGTGGCTCTGGGAAGGTATTCAAGGGGAGGTGGTGTTTGAGATGGGGATTAAGAGGAGAAGAGGTTTTTACCAGGTGGAGTAGGAGTGATGATGGGTCAGGCGACACTGTTCTCGAAGGAGAGAATAACTTGCACAAAGCGTGGAGGCATGAGGTTGCATGGTGTCTTTGGTCAACGAATTGTGATTTGTACCATCAGAGCATAGGCTATATGGAGAAGAAAGCAGGGAAGAAGGGAGGCCACAGATCATAAACACCCAGTAAACCAAACTCACTGAGACTTTCGTACCAGTGGACAATGATAAGCCCTGGAAAAACTGTAGGCAGGGGAAGAACACAGTCACTTGTGCACTTCAGAGCAATCATTCCAGAGCTGTGCAGAGGGTGAGTCAGAGGTGAGAGAGTCTGGGAGTAGGGTCTCCACTGGAAGCCTAGTGCACTTGTCCAGCTGAGAGATGATTAAGGCAGCCAGCAAAATAGGATAGAAGGACAGATACAAATAAAATTAAGAGGAGATCCTCAGGTCTCAGATTCCCTATCTATAAAGTAAAATATTTCTGAACCCGAGTTTCTATGATGGTCTCAAAGACTACTAAGGAGTGTAACTATGGCTGGGATTTGGGGACACCCTGGGAAAGAAATGGCCTCCTGAGAAATACCATTTTGTAGACTCCCTATAATTTTATTGGCTGGGTGTGTTGGGGGGGCGGTTAACAACAGCCCTGCCAAAGGGTGAAAAAAACTCTGCTGTGAAACTTGAAGGATGGGAGCTGAGGAAGGGTGCATGTGAATGGCGGCAAGACAGTCTCAGGATTGGAAGAACCTTGAGAAGCCGTTGTATTGGGTGCTCTCAACACCTCTGCAACATGCTCACTGAAAGATTGTCCAGTCTCTTCTGGGTCCCTCCTGTCATGAGACGACATTCATTTCCTGAATAGCCTGTCCCATTCCTGAAAAGTCTCAGCACCGAATATCATCCCATCTGTCTCATTTCTATCCCTCCTTGGCCAGAAAATGTAGTCGTTGAAAGAGAGTATCATAAGAATCCTTGTACCAAAAAATGCCTGATTAATGCAGGCATTATAGAAGCGAGCCCTTGCCTTGATTAAAATCGATTTTCATTTTTTCTCATTTGAGGCTCAGCAGTATTTCAAGCGCCACTCCAGACAGAGACAGAAAGATGGTTGAGTTCAAAAAGGATTTTTTTTTTTAAGTCAAAACAGAGCTCTGGAAGCCAGAGAATTCTAAGGCCAACAGTGCAGCTGAGATGGCTCCATCGCGATGAGGAGTCCCTATGAGCAGGAAGGGCACAGAGTATAGACTGTGAAAGTCAGAATCTATTCTTGGTGGTAGGGATGGTGTAAAAGCCTTGTCTTAGGATGAACACAGGAACTGTTAAGAAATAAGGAAGAACCGGCTATAGTGAGTGTGACTAGAGGGCTGGACAAACATTGAGGCAATGCCTACAAACGCAATGGGCTGCTCACTGCCCTCTCTCGCCCACTTCCCTTATCCTCCTCCTACTCCAAAACTCCTCTTCCTGGTTTCTTCCATTGTCTTCTTGAAATAGGCTACCTCCTTCCTCCTGCCTTCCCCACCCATCTCTTTCTGACTCTAGGTTTCTGTATCATTCCCCACATAGAAGTGATGCCTCACATTTTTATGACGCTTCGCCGTTCACAAGGCCAACTGGAATACACGATCTCATCAGCCACACGTATAGGTAGGTGCTGTCCCCATTCTGCAGATGATGAAAACGAGGCTATGGGAGATGAAGTCACTTGCCCAAAGCTACACCGTCACGTGGGAGCAGAGGCAGGTGATGGCCTGGGCCCTTTTCTCCAAACATTGTTCCGTCACTCCAACTTGACAGGTTAAGTGTCCGGTATTCCTGTGTCCTGACTTGCACTGAACATGGGGAACTGAATGATCTTCTCATTGAAGGACCCCAAAGGAGGGCTACTTTCTCCTGGAGGTGTTTTTAGAGGAGGTCCAGGGAGAATTTATCTCCCTGAAAGCTTTCTTGAATTCTGGAGAAGTCCCATTCTGTCATTGGAGTCTTTTAGTGTCCAAGCTTACTGCATATGCCCGACTCCATTCTGATGACACGGACCCTCAGGCAGACGTGGCTAGAATCAGCGGTGTGCTGGGGCCAGCTCGTCCCGGCTCGTTTGTTAAATTTTCAAGAATTCTGCAAGCTGGTTGTGAAACACCGCCATTATTGGACAGTATATAAACTTAGAGTCAAATGAATTATGATGAAAGCAAAGGTAAGGAATATCGAAGGCATCACTTTTTAATTATTTTACTACTTTTTACTATTACTACCATTTCCTTATTATTTACATCTATTGTATTGAGATTATTTACAGCTACTGTATTGGAATGGTGAAAATAGCATGTTAGATGTGTTATTACTCGTCTCTTCCTCCCTCTGTGTTCAGTGGCATCATATTGGCAGCTTGAAATTGGCCACAGGGCCATTATTTACACCATGAAAATTGGCAAAAGCTACAGATCAAGGCTCTTTTCCCCTTGCATTTACCATTTAGGAGCCTGGCACTGGCTAACATAGATGAAGGTTTGTGGTGATTGGACCTGTAGAATACTGAATGCCCACTGTGGTCTTCCTTCTTGCCGCCATGAACCTGGGCAGAGGAAGAATGATGTCTGGAAAGGGGTGGAGATAACAGACATTGGGAAGTCACTCACTATTTGTCCCTGACATTTAATGCCTACTATGGGCTTGGTACTGTATTAGACATTTGACATGCCCTATTCTGTTTCATTCTCGCAAAAGCCATAAAAGTAAGTATTACTGTCCCCATGGAACAGATGGAAACCCCAAACTCGGGGAAGTGGAATGACTTGCCCAAATTTACCCAGAGAAAAAGTGGTAGGGCCAGGCTTTGAGTCCAGGTCTGTCTGACCCCAAATCGGTGCTTTTTCTGAAATGCCAGTGGAAAGGGAAGTCACTGGAACTCTGTGGACCATCCTACACATCTGTTCTCACCTCCAGAAAGCTCTCTTGTTGGTGTGGACCAGTGATATGCCAGGTGTCTTTTGTTTAAAGTAATCACTACTCTTAGTGATTACTTTAGAAACCAAAACTCGAGATAGAAACCAAACTCGAGGCAACTATTCATTCATTCAACTGATTTTTTTTGAGTGAATATTGTGGGCCAGGTACTGTCTCAGGGCCTTGGGATCCAGCAGGGGACAGGAGAGATAAAATCCCTGCTTTTGAGGCACTTAGAGACCAGCAGGGGGTCAACTTTAGGCCTGGCGAGGCCCCTTTCCAGTGCTTCCCCAGAACATATTCTGAGGTTCTAATGCTCGGAAAACTGGGTGATAATCACGCACTCTCCTGCATCGGCAGGCCTTGCCCAGACTTGGCAATCCCTGCCTTTGGAGTTAGCAAAAGTCCCTCTTCCTTCTTGTAAGACAAGATGGGTCACTGCTTCAGCGAAGGAAAAGTAGCCCTGGACCCTGTCTGCAAATTGTTTCCCCTAGCAGGCAAGAGGACTAGGAGAAAGGTACGTACGTACATGGTTTCCTCAAATTGTGGTTTCCTATTTGGGTTTGTGGTTCAAATCCCTATTTTTGGCAGTCACCTCTGCTGTAGACCAGCCAATCCCAAGGGTGGGTCCCTTCTATACCCTGTGGGACAGATTTCGATGTTAGAGGGGAGGTATCTGATCTATTATTATTCTGTCCTCCTTTTGGGGGAGGGGAAGCAAAGTTAGTAATTGGGGGTTTTTGTTTTGTTTTGTTTTTGCTTCTTCAAGGGCAAGGTTAGACCATTCTGAATGCTTGACTATAGCCACACTCAAATTGCCTAAGGGGGATATTTTCTGAAGCCTCTATTTTGGCTTGAAACAGACAATAGAACCCTTCGGCAGGTAGAAGAGGTGCAGTCCGCTTTGATCTTTGTCGTGTTGATTTCCTTAGGCCAGCTAGAGTTATTCCCTCTGTCATGATGGTGGTAGAAATGTCTTGAAAACCTGTCTCATTCGAATGTGGTTGATTTTCAGTTACCTGAATTTTGGGCTTTCCATGGCTGTCTTCTCTCTCCCTCTTGCTGTTTGTAAAGAGAGGTGAGTGGTGATTCCACTTGAAAAGCATGCCTGGAGGATGGCATTCATTCCAGCTGGATGAGGAGAGTGGCAGGGGCACTGGGACATGGCAGGCTGGGAGTCTAGAAATGAAACAGAGGAAAGTACCCAGCAGAGCTGGTGAGGCGTGAGCAAGGAGAGTCCCAGCCTGGCAGGGAGGGGCTGCACAAGCAGGTGCGGTCTGAGCCAAACTGGTCTTCCAACTCGGGCTGCGTCCTTCTCCCTTCCATCAGGGACATGGCCAGATCCTCTTCTACAGCCCCTCCCCCACCCCACCCCAAAGATGGGCCTGTTTTGATCATTCAGGCAAATGGTGCTGTTTGCATTTGCTGGAATCACACACCTTTCTGTCCTCCAGAATTCTTGACTTTTGTGTTGCTTTTGATTGCATCTACCCCCTCTCCTTTGAAAGCCCTGCCCACAAAGAGCTTCAGCTCTTCCCCATCAGAGGTGGTCTTACCATGCTACAATTCTGCTGCCTGACAAAACTCTGTTTTGAAAGATGTTTCCTGCTAGTAATTTATTTTCCTAGTCTGCACAAACCAAAAACATGGGAGGGGATGATTAGAGCTTCCGAAGTGCATGAGATAATCAGATTGACCGCAGCAAGTTCATTACTTAATAACTGCAAAATCTTGGGCATCTCTTTCCGTGTAAGCTGCTGTTATTTAGGCAAACATAATAACAACATAATGGTATACAGCCCAAAGAGTTGTTGAGTAGATTTGAAAGACAATGAATATAAAATGCTTAGTATCAAACCCAAACTTGCTGTGGTCTCTCATTATCTCAAGCATGATGGATTAGAAGAACAATATTCTGGGAGAGCCTACTCTGTGCCTGACCCTGAGTTTGGCATTAGAGATTCAGTGCTAAGCATTCCTGTTCACAGGCTCCCTGTTCTCTTGGAGCTTTGAGTAGAGCAGGGAAGGAGGTAAAATCAGAATAAAATCAGTGGGTAAGACTGCCTTCCCCATGGACTCGATGTGATGTGGTTCGGGTGTCTCTCCCCACCCTCCCCCCGCCCCGCTCCGCACCTGACTCCTTGTGGACAATGGAAGACTTTTCAAAGTCTCTTTTTCTTACTGTGACTTATCTCCTGAGAGTTTCATGTTTCCAACTTCCTAGTGAACGTGTCCTTAGCTGTACAACCATCATTTTAAACTCAATGTGTCTAAAAGCAAGTTTATCCTTTTCTTTTCCCTGTCGTGACATTCCTTCAGAATAGTGCTGACGTTCCCTTGTTTAGCTTGTTAGCTGGGCTCTCTGAGTTATCTTTGGTGCTTTTATCCTCTCTTCTCTCTCTGTCCCAACATTCCTTCTGGAAGGCACTAACACTCCCTGGTTTAGACGGCTAGATGGCTAACTGTCTTGGTCATCTTTTGTCTGTCCTCTGTCTTGTCCCATCTGTCCTCTTAATCACTAAATCTTGTAGGATTCCAAGCCATTATCCCAACCTTCCTGTATATTATAATCATGTCCTGCCTCTAATCCATCGTGCATACCCACTTCTAACAGATTAACTTTACCCAAACTTGACTTTGTAATATGACTTGACAGCTACCGTTTATTGAGCACCTATTATATGCCAGGTTCTATGCTAAGCATCGTATATTCATTGTCTTTTAAATTTCACTGAACGACTCTCTGAAGTGTATATTATTATGTTCACCTAAATAACAGAAGTTTATAGGAAATGAGATGTCTAAGATCCTATAGTTATTAAGCAACCGGTTTTTTTTTTAATGATTTTTATTATATTATGTTAGTCACCATACAGTACATCCCCGGTTTCTGATGTAAAGTTCGATGATTCATTAGTTCTCTATAACACCCAGTGCACCATGCAATACGTGCCCTGCTTACTACCCATCACCGGTCTATCCCATTCCCCCACCCCCCTCCCCTCTGAGGTCCTCAGTTTGTTTCTCATAGTCCATAGTCTCTCATGTTTCATTCCCCCTTCTGATTACCCCCCTTTCTTTATCCCTTTCTTCCCCTACCGATCATCCTAGTTCTTATGTTCCATAGATGAGAGAAATCATATGATAGTTGTCTTTCTCTGCTTGACTTATTTCACTTAGCATTATCTCCTCCAGTGCCGTCCATGTTGTAGCAAATGTTGAGAACTCATTCTTTCTGATAGCTGAGTGATATTCCATTGTATATATGGACCACAACTTCTTAATCCAGTCATCTGTTGAAGGGCATCTCGGCTCCTTCCACGATTTAGCTATTGTGGACAATGCTGCTATGAACATTGGGGTGCATATGGCCCTTCTCTTCACTACGTCTGTATCTTTGGGGTAAACACCCAGTAGTGCAATGGCTGGATCATAGGGTAGCTCAATTTTTAACTTTTTAAGGGACCTCCACACTGTTTTCCGGAGTGGCTGTACCAACTTGCATTCCCACCAACAATGTAGGAGGGATCCCCTTTCTCCACATCCTCTCCAACAATTGTTGTTTCTTGCCTTGTCTATTTTTGCCATTCTAACTGGCATAAGGTGGTATCTCAGTGTGGTTTTGATTTGAATTTCCTTGATGGCTAATGATTTTGAACATTTTTTTCATGTGTCTGTTAGCCATTTGTATGTCATCATTGGAAAAGTGTCTGTCCATATCTTCTGCCCATTTTTTGATTTGTTTATTTGTTTCTCGCATATTGAGTTTGAGAAGTTCTTTGTAGATCTTGGATACCAGTCCTTTATCTGTAGTGTCATTTGCAAATATATTCTCCCATTCCGTGGGCTGCCTCTTAGTTTTTCTGACTGTTTCCTTGGCTGTGCAGAAACTTTTTTTTTTTTTTTAAAGATTTTATTTATTTATTCGACAGAGATAGAGACAGCCAGCGAGAGAGGGAACACAAGCAGGAGGAGTGGGAGAGGAAGAAGCAGGCTCATAGCAGAAGAGCCTGATGTGGGGCTCGATCCCAGAACGCCGGGATCACGCCCTGAGCCGAAGGCAGACGCTTAACCGCTGTACCACCCAGGCGCCCCATGTGCAGAAACTTTTAATCCTGATGAAGTCCCATAAATTCATTTTATCTTTTGTTTCTCTTGCCTTTGGGGATGTATCATGAAAAAGGTAAGCAACCGGTTTTGAATATAATGTTTTCTCTGATTCCAAAGACTGTGTTTTTAACTGTCATGTTAAATGGCCTGTAGATTTTTTTTTTTTAATGTCTCTTATCAGCTAAAAATTATTCAGAGGCTTCCCATTGCTTAAAAGTAATGTCCAAATATCCGGTCAGGTTCTCTTGTTGCACATTCTCTCTTACGATTTTCTGACATGAACTTTCTGCTAGGGCAGGCCAGTGTTCTGAATTCCCCTTCAATGTCTGGTTCATTGCAGCCTTTCCATTTTTGGTCATGCTGAGAGCTATCTGAAAAGTCAAGAGATTGATAAAGGAACCTGATTTAAGCACTGTTTGGAAAGCAAGAGAAACAACTCAACTCTACTTAAATTAGAACAAGAAATAACTGAGTTTAATGAAGATGGTAAATACCATAGAATGAATTTGCATCACACGCCATTGACTTGTGGCCACACGAGGTCAGTCTGTCTTTTGAGATTTGTGAGCTAATAAGATACTAAGGAGTACAGGGGCTTATGAAGTGTTGCTTGAGTGAACAAATAAATTTCAGTGTTGCCTGAGTGGATGAGAAAGCAAAAAGGCAAGACAAGAAGATGGAGATGTGTATGGGGAGAGGGGCTGATGTTGGGGGGACTTACTGTTCAAGTAAAGATGTAAAAAAATATATAGAATTTGTGTTATTTTAAATGTAAAGATTCAACAACTTAGAATTTGTAACACCAAAAATCCATTGCTATGTGTTTGTGCTATTCATAGGATGAAATAGACTTTATAAAACGTGTTAAGTGTGTATACCCCGATATAAGGCAAGGTCTTTACCCGCTCACTCCCTGATTACCCCTAAGGGAAGGGGGTTTCTTCATCCTCAACTCCTCTCCTTGTTAAGTATCACAGATTATGGGATGCGTTCAGAATGTGTTTTACTCCATCACCAATATAATGGTGGAGGAAGACAATTGAAATCGGAAATGACCTCAAACAATGCAAAGTTCAGATGCTTACTGAGCTCATCTGATGTAGTTAGAATCTAACCCAGATTCAAAAAGTTTTCTTGGGTTCTGCTTTCCAAATGTAGACAATGGGTGAAAGTGCAAATGGGCTTTTAACAGATGGCCTCATAAGCAATAGAACTAAGTGGTTATGCTTTGAGTATCACAGATACATACCAGGAGACCAATGAAAACAAAATCTTTGAATGTTTGGAAAATGGGTACTGTTGCTAAGGTTACATTTGCTGCGTGACTATGATTCGTGATTAACTCATAGCCCTTAAGCAGAAGTGTTGATGATATGCTCCAGAAAACTGAGTTAGGTAACGCAAAAAAATGGCTCTAGTGATGACAAAGACACTGATGTTGAAGATGCATGTGGGAGAAAGCAGTCTTTCCACATGAGTAGGATTTTATATGGGAGATTATTTTAGATGTGTTGGTATAACTTAATTGTCATAATAAATATTGTGAACAGAACTATGAATCTTTTTTGTGTATCCCTAAAAAGTTATATATTCATCTTGACCAAACTTATATTTTTTATTGGTATTTTTTAAGGAAAAATGGGGCCTCTCACTTATATTTGACTTACATGACAATCACCAAGCTTTCTAGAAAACACGATTAGGTTATTAGCCAAGTGAAAAGTTGTATAATGAGCACCTTCTTTCAATCCCTACAGCACCAGTCGGTGATGTATAACTGTGATTGGAATTAAGGTAAATAAGTCTACATGGTGGGTCCTTCATGAAGCTGGGGCCTTGATGTGATTTCTGAGAGAAGAGAAACCATAAAAGAGAGTCAGGTGAGGAGATCAAAAAGGTCTTCTCTTTAAAGTTCTAGATCATTCTTTTCCTTCCAGGCCTCCAATATCCAAGAAACCCTCCTTCTTATACCATGTATCTGGGAATCAAGCTCCTCAGTCCTCCCTCTCTCTATTCCAGACTTTCTCAACTGGGAGCCTCATCTGAGCCATGGAACACAGAAAATGATTTGAGTAACTATTTTCTCATTTCTGCCAAGGGTGCTTCATTACTAACCCCATCTGGATGCTGAGGAGAGACGTTAATGGATTAGGTATAATGGATACCTTAGGGCCTCTCTATTGTATCTCTTGGGATTTCCTTCTTTCCCAGGATTCCTATGTATGAAGCCCCCATATCCTCATTAAATGAGAGATACTACTCATGCAACGCTTACTGTGGTCTAGGGCTATGGAGACATTTTACATACATCTCATTTAATCTTTTCCAACGAGACCATGACCTATGTACTGTAAATTGCATTTTGTGGCTAAAGAGACTGGGGCTCAAAGAAGTTAAATAATTTGGTGATGGTAATGGTTTGTTACAGAGCCAGAATTTGATCCCAGGTCATCTAGACTCCAAAGAGAGTTTTTGCTATGGCTCTATATTGCCTGTAACTTGGTACACATGACACGTCTTCTCTTTTGATGATGAAGAGTTAATAAGACTAAAGCTTATAAGAATCATAAGTAAACTCTCAGTCTATTGCTTGGTCTTCATTGCCTGTCTCATATCTCTTATCTGAGTCCCTTCTTACCCAAATCTATCTACATGGCTCCTGAAAATTTGACTGAAATTGATACCTACGGGTACCTGCCATGAGCTGGGTGCTGTGCTGGGTAGTAGCAGAAGAGCATTAAAAACCAGTCCTGAAACTCCCCCCTAGGGAAGGTAACTCTCCTTAAGGAGTATCACCTGGGGTGAGGGAGCCCTTCCCGAACAGTCTAGTTAGAGATGAGGGAAAAAAGCTTGCAAAAAGATTATGTATAAGAAATCANCAGGAATTTGGGCATGGAGGGGTGAGAAGAGAAAAGAGGGATAAAGGCTGTTGGGAGAGAAGTAGCAGTTGACGAATTTGTTTGAAAATCAGGGTTGCCCGCTATAGAATTCTAACCCACTTAGGCTGCTGTAATGTAATATCACCTTCACTCCTATCATCTCCATAAACCTCTCATAAAGTCGGCTTTCTGTACCAAGTGAGTGCATGCGTTGCCAGTAAGATTAGTCAAATGCCAGATCTGCACCAACTTGTAAGGAAGGGAGAAAGCGTGTATTAGATAAAAGGACAAAGTGTAAAGTGAAATGGCTCAGTTGGTAGAAGCTGGGACTCCGAGGTTTCAACTTCCTACTTCCCTGGGAATTGTCCCCGTGCTTTCCTCAAGATGGGTGATGGAGGTTCAAGACGGTCTCATCTAGATCTTAAGAGGTGTAATGCCCGTAGCTCTGAAGCTGTTATTTGGGTTACTCAGAGACCAACAAGGTAGATATTCTGTCCTCAAGAGACTTATGGCCTAGAGGGAAAGGCAATTACATAAAGAGATCATCTCAAAGTCATGTCCCAAGGCTAAGGGGAAGGGAAAATTACTGGGTCCTAACCATGCAAAGGAAGGACAAAAAGATTGGTTGTGCGAGGGCCAAGAAAGTCTCCTTGGAGGAGATAGCAAGAGTCTTGAAGGAGGATTAGAAATTACCCAGGTGAAGAAGAGTCCTTTCAATATTCTGGGTAGACAGGTTAGTCTGAGAATACCACCACCACCACCACCACCACCACCGCTAGTATTATTACAACTTCTACTACTATTACTACTGTTACAAAAACTATTAGTTAACATTTACTGAGGGTAAACTGTATGTACCAGGCCCTGTTCAAAGCAATTTACACCTCATTGGAACCTCTCGACCCTATGAGATAGGTACTATCATTGTCACCATTTTATATATGAAGGATCTAATCAGGTAATTTGCCAAGTCAACGGTCATGCATTGAAACCACACAGTCTGACATGAGAGCCTGGCAAGCTTAATCACTATGCAAGAGTGACTGCCCATACTGGTAGGGACCTTTAGGGAGTCTGGTATCACTGAGAGTAAGGATAAATGCTGGAAGTGGTCGGAGATGAAGCTGGAGTTGGTAATTAAAGGCTAAGTCATGATGTCCTATTGGCCTTTTCCTCTGGGGGTAAGGGTTCCTAGGATTTTTCTTCCCATCTCTACCAAGAAATCTCTATCCAGTTAAGATGGACCCAAATGTGTGTATTAGTGGGGTGTTGTATCAGTCTTCTATTGCCACACAAATGCTGTGTAACCACCAACCACTGACTATTTCTTTAGCTCAGGCGTCAATGGGATTCAGATGATCTGCGTTACACTTGATCTTGCCTGGGCTTGCGCATGTGTTTGTGGTCAGCTGTGAGTCAGGTAGTAGCTCTGCTGATCTTGGACAAGCTTGCTCACATGTCTGGGAGTAAGCCGACTCTTAGTTGATCAAGGCTGGGTGCTTCCGCTCGGTTCTACTCCACATGATTTTCATCCTCCAGCAAGCTAGCTCAGGCCAGGTCACATGGCAACAGTAGATATTACAGTAACAACTTGAAATGCTCAAGCCCTTTCTCAAGTCTCTGATGGCATCCTGTTTGCTAACATCTCCTTAGCCAAAGCATGCAATTAGGCCAGCTCTGATTCAAGGGGTGAGGAAATAAACCAAGAAGCACATGACAAAGGACACAATATATGGATGCACGAATATTGGACCATGAATCCAACCAATCTACCATATATATTCCCCTGCTGTCATCCTTCTGCTACAAGCCATTTTCATGACCACTTGAAGGAGTTGCTTGAGGACTGTGTTTATTAAAGCAAAGAAAGGAAAAAAGAGTGGAGAGAAAAAAAAATAGGATAGCATTCATTTTGGAGGAAAGGGGAAAGAAAAGACATATCATGGAAAGAAGTTGTGATTTTGCATGTTTTTTTAAAAATAAGCCTTTTATTTTAGAAATTTTAGAATGGTTTTAGATTTACAGGAAAATTATAAAGCCAGTACAGAGAGCTCCCATATACCTATTACCAATTTCCCCCTTTTATTAACATCCTACATTAGTATGGTACATTTATCATAATTAATGAACCAATATTGTTACAATATTATCAGCTGAAGTCCGTATTCTATTTGGATTTCCTCAGTTTTTATCTAACGTTCTCTTTCTCTTCCAGGGTCCTATCCAGGGTCTCCCATTACATTTAGTCATCTTGTCTTCTTAGGCTCCTCTTGGCTATGACACTTTTTTGGGCTTTCTTGTTTTTGATGACCTTGACAGTTTTGAGGTGACTCGGTCAGATGTACTGTGGAATACCCCCCCCAATCAGAGTTTGTCTGACATTTTCCTCATGATTAGACTAGCGTTATGGGTTTTGGGGAGGAAGACCACAGAAGGAAAGTGGCATTTTCACCCTGTGATATCAAGGGTACATAAACTTTATATGGAAGAACAAAGAGAATCTCAACCATTTTAAATACTGCTCAGATTACATAAGACCAGATACGTGCGAACTTAAGTCAATGAGTTAACTATTATACGCATGAGAAGTCAGTGTAATTTCTCTTAACAAGCATAAGGTGAGTCAATACAATTTCTCAAAGAGAACAAAGTGTTTTAGTGTCAAGGTGACTACTGAACCATTGTGGTGGAGGGAGTAGCTCATGTGAAGTTTTCCTATAAATAAACAACTTTTCATGGTGACTTTGTATAGGGATCAGGGCTTTAATTTTCAGGAAGATCTTTCTTTTCTCCTCTTGACTAACGCTTCCCTCCAGCCCAAGTTATTTCTAATTGTTGGAAACACGATATGGTCTAGCCAGCACGTTTCATTCTCAAAAGCACTCCTGGCAAGAATTTCTTTTTATTCCTCCAGGAGTCTTCATTTCCGTGCCCTCCTTACTACCCATTACGTATTGCATGGTGCACTGGGTGTTATACGCAACTAATGAATCATGGAACTTTACATCAAAAACCAGGGATGTACCGTATGGTGACTAACATAATATAATAAAAAAATATTATTATACGAAAAAAAAAAAGGAGTCTTCATTTCCTGCCGTAAAAGCATGGGGCCTCCGGTTTTAAGACAATACCAGCCAAAGCTGAAACAAGATGTTGGAACACATAATTCACTATTTCCTTAGCCTAGGGGCACAGGCCAAGAAGGCTGCAGGCAGGGTGAGCAGTCACTGATTCAACAACTATTTATCGAACAGCAGTTAGGTGACTGGCTCTGACCCAGGGGACAATGAGACAGTCGCTGCCCTGAAAAAGTGCAATCAGGATGTGGAAGCAATGACAAACCAGTGCGAAGTGTGATAGGAAGGAAGCCCTTGTGTGGGGGCTACGAAGCAGAGATGCCGCCCTCTGGGCAGGGGGCTGTACGCACCTAACAGGGACGCTTTCTCAGAGCCCTTGACCTCTGAGATACCGGAAGGATGAGTAGGATTAGGGGAAAGAGGCGTTGGCGTGCATGTGTGTGAGGGCACACGTATGTGCATGTGTGTGCACGTGTGTGTGTGCGCGTGTGTGCCTGGGAATAAAGAGTATTTTCAGTGGACAGAAAACCATACTCATAAAACCTAGAAATCAGTATGGCTGTGGCACATTCAGAGAGAGGCAACCCTGTCTCTGTGTTTAATTTAACCTGAAGAGCCTGGGGCGTAGAAGCTTTTTCTGGATGCCCTTAACTGCCCAGCTGGTCTTAAATGACGCGCAAATAACTCAGGCAGACCAGAAAATAGATTGGGGGTGGGGAGCAGTGTCCCAAAAGAGGAGAGATGGGGGAGGTGACAAGAATCCCAGGGCTGCCACTCACTGGGCTTGAGGTCTTGAATGACATCTCTGAGCCTCAGGTTTTTCATCTTGAAGTGGAGATAACAGTAACCACAACCACAGCAGTAGACCCCGCTGCCCAGGTGGTTGTGAGGGTGAAATGAGATAAGCCTGCAGACCACCTAGCAAGGTTCGCCCCTGGAGCTGAGAAAGCGGTAGATTGGATTGTCGTTCATTATCTTTGAATGGCTAAGTCACAGATGAGTGACCATTGTTGGCAACTGGAGGTTTCTGAAAGTCTCCCAAATTTCCCCAGGGTGCTCCTTGGAGAGAGAGCCTCCGCTGGGCACCGTGCCTGGTACATTGTTGACAGTCAAGGGCTAGGCATAGAGGTAAAGTGAGATGATTCTCTGGGTTTCAACCACAGGAATAAACTGCAGTCCTCCCCAGGCTCAAGTTAAATACACGGGAAGGTTCCATAGGGCTTTGGTTCTTTCTCACCGTGCCCGGTACATTGTTGACAGTCAAGGGCTAGGCATAGAGGTAAAGTGAGATGATTCTTTGGGTTTCAACCACAGGAATAAACTGCAGCCCTCCCCAGGCTCAAGTTAAATACACGGGAAGGTTCCATAGGGCTTTGGTTCTTTCTCTTGACCGAGAGATTTCAAGCAGACGTGACTCCTTGAATGCCACGCTGGGTTCCTGTACACATTTTATTCCCCTCTCCCTGACTTTTTATCCCCTGAAATAAGAATGTGCATGTAGGAGGTAGGAAGCGGTGTTACGTGCTGCTTTATCATTTGGCAAAGTACTGCTCTGCCGAAGATTGTACTTGTGGTTTTCCTCTTTCCAGTTAAGTGGCTGACTCTGGGTGTGTAGCACGTTTAATGAAACAGAAAACTTTGCACCTTTAGTCTTCACAAGAGTGAAGGAACCTCTAGAGGGAACTTATCTCCAGTGCACGTGAATGTTTGCGGCCCTCCAAAATTCAAGTTGGAATCCTTAATCTTAACCCCCAATGTCATGATATGGGGGTGTGGGGGCTTTGGGGGGTGATTGGGTCCTGAAGGTGGAGCCTCGTGAATGGGATCATTGCTCTTATAGAAGGAATCCCAGAGAGCTCTGGCCCTCGTGGGAAGATATGGTTAAGTCTTCGACACAGAGGGGGATCCCCACCAGAGCTGGACCACGCTAGCAAACTATATAAACAGCTCCATCACTTTCCTTCCAGCCCTCGCTGTATCATGACAATCTTTCCTGCTAATAAATACTGCTGTTGTAACAGCTGCACCGCACTACAGATGAATTATAATTTATCCAATGCTTCTACGTTTTTCTTTCTGGTTTTTCTTTTTCTTTTTTGCTGTTTTGACTAGTGCCATAGTGAGCATTTTTACAGAGAAATATTTATGCACGTTTATGTTTTTCGTTCCTTCTTTAGAATACATTCTCAAAAGTAAAACAGTGGGGTCAAAGAGTATGCGTATCAGTTTTAAGATTTTTGACACATCTCGTCTCTTTGCTATGGAGGAAGTTCATACCATCTGTATTATCATTGAAGGGACTTCTTGCCAGCGCTGGGCATTCTCCATTATTTTTACTATTTTGCAATTAAGGGAGTAGAAAATGGTATCTTATTTTCAGATGCATTTCTCTGATGATGGATCAGTTCTACATCGTATTTATGTTGGTTGATCATTTGCTTTTCTTCTTTCCTGCTTTATCTATTAATGATCTTTGTTTTCCAAATGCTGGGTTCACCTTTTTTCCTAATTATCGATGATAATACTAATATTTGATTGGGGCACACTATTTGATAAATGTCTTAGATCAGTTCTCTTAGAACTCTGGGGCAGGTAAGAGGCTTTTTTCCTTCTGGCACCAGATACGTGGTGTCTTTTCCAACACCACTTCTCTAACTTTCGTCACCAACGAGGTGTCCTAAAATGCGATTCAAATCTGACACTAGCCACCCGAGTCAGCATGAGACTTAGTAGGTTTAAAAGCTCAGTTCCACAAGGCGGCCTTCACTTCAGACACGAGTCGCAAGTATCGGGTCACTGATAGACCCGCTGTAATTGGGGGTTCCCAATACCACCTCCTCGGGTTGGATGGTTTGCTAGAACGGCTCACAAAACTCAGGAAAGCACTTTACTTACAGTTCCTGGTTTATTATAAAGGATAGAAGTGAACAGCTCAACATTTGCTGCAACATGGACGGCACTGGAGGAGATAATGCTAAGCGAAATAAGTCAAGCAGAGAAAGACAATTATCATATGATTTCTCTTATCTATGGAACATAAGAAGTAGGAAGATCGGTAGGAGAAGAAAGGGAAGAAGAAAGGGGGGGGGGTAACCAGAAGGGGAATGAACCATGAGAGACTATGGACTCTGGGAAACAAACTGAGGGCTTCGGGGGGTGGGGGGTGGGGCAATGGGATAGACTGGTGATGGGTGGTAAGGAGGGCACGTATTGCATGGTGCACTGGGTGTTATATTCAAGTAATGAATCACGGAACTTTACATCAATAGGGATGTACTGTATGGTGACTAACGTAATATAATAAAAAATTATATAAAAAAAAGAGAAGTGAACAGCCAGATGAAGGGGTGCATAGGGTAAGGTTCAGAAGGGTTTGGAGAGCAGGAGCCCTGTTCCTGTGGAGTGGGGGTGTTTTAGGCTCTCAGCACCTTGATGTGCCCACCAGCTCTAAAGCTCTCAGAACTCTGTCCTTTAGGAGTTTTCATTATAGGCGCGATTGATTAATTTATTGGCCGGTGGTGATTAACCCTGTCTCCAGCTCCCTCCCCTCCCTGAAGACTGGAGGGCGGGGCTGCTAGGTCCAAGCTTCTAATCAAGACCTGGTCTATTTAGGGACCAGCTCCCATTCTGAAGCTATCGAGGGGCCCACGAAGAGTTGCCTCATTAGAACAAAAGATGCTTCTATCACCCTCATTACGCAGGGTTTTAAGGAGCTCTGTGCCAGGAATTGGGAACAAAGACCAAATATTTTTCTTATTATACCACAGAAAAGCATTATCCTCATTTTTCAGAGAAAGCAACAGAGACAAAGAGAGAATACGGGGCAAGTCATACATTTGGCAAGAGGCAGCCTTGGAACTGACCCGCTCTCTGTCTGCAAAGTCCATTTCTGAGCAAAAGGCTACCTGGCATTATTAATATTTATTAGCTTTCCATATATTAAATACAATAGCTTATGTCTGTGGTAGATGTCGCAAAATATATTTTCCTTTCGGTATATTATTTGTGTCTTATTCTTTTGACTATAGAAGTTCAGAATTTTGAATTATTTTATTATTTCAAAAGCTAATCTACAGACTTAAAAGAGGACAATGACAAGTTATTCTCATTCTCACTCCTGGCCCCCAGACTTCAGTTCTCCCAGGAGAAGTTAAAAAAAGATTTTTTTTTTTTTTACAGCAAATCCATTTATTATCCCTTTTGTTTTGGGGCTACTACTTTAAAAAGTTCCATATTTAGACAATATATCACTACTCTAAGATGTTATGAATATTCATTTGTATTTTTTCTTACTGCTTTTATAGTTTTCTAAGATCTGATTTTTTAATCTTACAAAATTTATTTTCACTTACAGCATGAAATAAGGTCGTGTTCTTTTTCCCGGGTAGTTAACTAACATTTGAATTTTAAATTTGGAGGAAGACAGAACATTTTTCATGTCCAGTTGCAGAATCCAAGAGAATTAATGATGCAGCAACAGAAACGAGCAGATGCCTCATCTGGAAGGAATGAGAAAGAACTGCTTCTGCGAGAGAAAGTGGATGCACTCATGATCTCACCAGTGGAATCCACAAATTTGAGCAGGACTAGTTTGAACAAACTTATGTGATGAAAGAGGAATCCACAGGGCGACTCCCAGCAAACTCGCCCACTTGGATTCCTGCCACACGTTGTACTGCAACACCCAGGGAAAATGACGGAGGGGATTCTCCTACACATACCAGATTTGGGGACTTTCTCAATTCTCCTGGGTGGAGATCCATCCCCTCTCAGGATTCATGTCATTGCATCCTTTGGCGAAAAGCCAATCCTTTGTACCACGAGGGGAGCCCTTGGCTTTGTAACCTTATGTGGCTCAGCCCATGCCAAATGAAAACCAGGACTTGGGGAGCAGTACTCTTGGAAAGAGTGATGAGTTAGATGGAGAATGGGCTGGAGAAGTCCCAAACCTGTTCTAGTTTCCATCTTCTCACTGATTCCTTGGGTGAATTTGAACATACTAAAAAAATCTATGGGATCTCCAAGACCTTCCCAGCTTGAAGTTTATGATCCCTCTGGGCACTTTCCACTGTCATTCTCTTAGGCGTCAGGCATTCATTCATTCACTCGGCAAATACTTATCAAGCAGCTCCTCTGTAGGTAGAAATTTGTTGTTACCAGAAGCTCAAATGATATTGAGAGCTTTCTAAGAAACTAAGACCCCCAAATAAAAGTGACTTCAATAATAAAACAGAAAAATAATCTTACATAACAAGATATCCCAAGATAAGAAGATTCCAAGATAGATTAATTCTGATGCTGAACAGCAAATACCAGGTTCCTCCATGCCATTCTCATATATTTGTTTTGTCTCCTCATTTTCTCAGTGTAGTTGCAGCAACTCCAGCCATTGCATCCTCAGGCATCTAGGGGCAAATAGGATGGGGATTGAAATGTTTTCAGCTCTCTTTTTAAGCTCTAAGAAACTATTTCTTTTTTTTTTTTTGAGATTTCATTTATTTATTTGACAGAGAGAGAGGCAGCCAATGAGAGAGGGAACACAAGCACGGGGAATGGGAGAGGAAGAAGCAGGCTTCCTGCCGAGCAGGGAGCCCGATGCGGGGCTCGATCCCTGGACCCTGAGCAGAAGGCAGACGCTTAACGACTGAGCCACCCAGGCGCCCCTAAGAAACTATTTCTTAGACCTTTCTCATCCATCTCAACATGTTTCTGTCACATATCATTAGCTAGAATTAAAATATATGTCCCCTCTCAAGCCAACCACCAACAGAAAATGGAATCACCAATTTTGGCTCAGACTAATCAAGGTTCTTCTCTACTGGGGGAGGAGGCCTGGGTTAGGACCTAGAAATATAGAACTAACTGGAAGAGTCTGGATAACAGAAAAAAGTCTAGAGTTTTGCTGGCAAGGAAGGATGCTGTCATGTAGTCTGTCTTACCATTCTTTCTGTGTTTTGCACATCTTAGAGGCAAAAAGTGATAGCTTGTGTGTTTGTTTGCTTCTCAATTCAGCTGGGCATTTTCTTCCATATTTCTTTTTTTTTTTTTTTTAAAGATTTTATTTATTTATTCGACAGAGATAGAGACAGCCAGCGAGAGAGGGAACACAAGCAGGGGGATGGGAGAGGAAGAAGCAGGCTCATAGCAGAGGAGCCTGATGTGGGGCTCGATCCCAGAACGCCGGGATCACGTCCTGAGCCGAAGGCAGACGCTTAACCGCTGTGCCACCCAGGCGCCCCTTCTTCCATATTTCTTGACCATTTTTATTTCTTCTTTTATGAATTGGTTGTTCATATCCATGGCACGTTTTTTTACTGGTATATTCCTTTTTCTTATTGATCAGTAAAAGTTCTTTGCTTATTATTTTTCTAGTGGGATTATTTCCTTCCCTATTCCTTTACTCTGAATCAGGTAATCTCGAGTTCTTTCTTTTCCTCAGTCCAATATAATTTCCAGATTTCCCTTTTTGGAGATGTCTCAAAAATTCTTTCTTTTGTAACCCAGCCCTGGTCTAGCATAGGGTAGCTTTCCACCTACACATCTACTTAGTCCCCAGTCGTCTGGATTCTTTTTTAAAATATATGTCACATCCTCCTTTCCTTTTCCCATCACAAATGCTCCAACCACTTCTCCCTTTGGACTGTTGTCAAGGCTTCATAATTGGTTTCCTCTCCCTTAGTGCCTTCCTTTACACCCATCCTGCAGTAATCAATGATAAAACACCAAGGTGTGGATGACATAGCTTTATACCCATTCTTGCTCATCTCCTTTTTGCCTGTTGAGTGAAGTGTAGACTTCTTGGCCTAGCATGTAAGACCTGCTCCATTCAGTTTCACTCCGGCCTTCCGCTCTTATTAGATCAGTCTGTCATGCCTCTTCTTGCTTTCTGCTAGCATGGTTTCCCTTTCTCTCACACATTTTTGGTGCAATCACACACATCTTTCAACACCCACCTCAAAAGCTACCACCTTGGCAAAGTCTTCCCAGATTCCTTAAGTCAGAATGACCTTCTCTTTCCTCTTTCATGAGCATTTTTGTTATTTGTGCTTGAGTATTTAGGACATCTTTCTTGGATCGCTGTTCCATACACATGGAGCTTTCCATCAGTCCCTGAGGGCAGGACTCTGGTCTGCTCCAAGCTGCTCTGAGGTGTCCTCCTCACCTTCTGGGGTTGATGTGGACTGATGTTCAATGCGTGCTTGTTGAATCTGTTAGTGCTCAGTAAATGCTTGACATTAACAGTTCCTCTTGGTGGGGCGCCTGGGTGGCACAGCGGTTAAGCGTCTGCCTTCGGCTCAGGGCGTGATCCCGGCGTTATGGGATCGAGTCCCACATCAGGCTCCTCTGCTATGAGCCTGATTCTTCCTCTCCCACTCCCCCTGCTTGTGTTCCCTCTCTCGCTGGCTGTCTTTATCTCTGTCAAAAAGATAAATAAAATCTTTAAAAAAAAAAAAAAAATTCCTCTTGGTGCACAATTAACCCAAGGGTTAACTTAAATTTAATCGCCATTTAGTAATTGCTAGAGCAAGGCTGATTGCTACTGTAAGCACAGAAACTTTTGGGGAAGGCAGTATTTATCCACAGTTTGTAATAGTATAGATTTTCTTTTTCTTTTTTCTTTTTTTTTAAGAGCAGTTGTAGGTTTATTTATCTATTCACCTACTGAAAAATGTCTTGGTTGCTTCTGACTTTTGGCTCTTATGAATAAAGCTGCTATAAACGTCCACATGCAGGTTTCTTTCTTTCTTTTTTTTTTTACAACAGACTCTAAATTTAATACTATCATATGCTTTTAACAGAAATTTTACATCATTTCGGATTTTCCCCTAAAACCTGTCTTTTTATTTTATGTCCCTCACAGGATTTGGATCTTTTTTTTTTAATTTTTAATACGTGCCCTCCTTACTACCCATCACCGGTCTATCCCATTCCCCCGCCTCCCTCCCCTCTGAAGTCCTCAGTTTGTTTCTCATAGTCCATAGTCTCTCATGTTTCATTCCCCCTTCTGATTAGACCCCCCCTTTCTTTATCCCTTTCTTCCCCTACCGATCTTCCTAGTTCTTATGTTCCATAGATGAGAGAAATCATATGACAATTGTCTTTCTCTGCTTGACTTATTTCACTTAGCATTATCTCCTCCAGTGCTGTCCATGTTGTAGCAAATGTTGAGAACTCGTTCTTTCTGATGGCTGAGTAATATTCCATTGTATATATGGACCACAACTTCTTAATCATCTGTTGAAGGGCATCTCGGTTCCTTCCATGATTTAGCTATTGTGGACAATGCTGCTATGAACATTGGGGTGCATATGGCCCTTCTCTTCACTACGTCTGTATCTTTGGGGTAAATACCCAGTAGTGCAATGGCTGGGTCATAGGGTAGCTCAATTTTTAACTTTTTAAGGGACCTCCACACTGTTTTCCAGAGTGGCTGTACCAACTTGCATTCCCACCAACAGTGTAGGAGGGATCCCCTTTCTCCACATCCTCTCCAGCAATTGTTGTTTCTCCCTTGTCAATTTTTGCCGTTTTAACTGGCATAAGGTGGTATCTTAGTGTGGTTTTGATTTGAATTTCCCTGATGGCTAATGATTTTGAACATTTGTTCATGTGTCTGTTAGCCATTTGTATGTCATCATTGGAAAAGTGTCTGTTCATATCTTCTGCCCATTTTATGATTTGTTTATTTGTTTCTCGTGTATTGAGTTTGAGAAGTTCTTTGTAGATCTTGGATACCAGTCTTTTATCTGTAGTATCATTTGCAAATATATTCTCCCATTCTGTGGGCTGCCTCTTAGTTTTTCTGACTGTTTCCTTGGCAGTGCAGAAGCTTTTAATCTTGATGAAGTCCCATAAGTTCATTTTATCTTTTGTTTCTCTTGCCTTTGGAGATATGTCATTAAAAAGGTTGCTTTGGCCAATGTCATGGAGGTTGCTGCCTATGTTCTCCTCTAGGATTTTGATGTATTCCTGTCTCACATCAAGGTCTTTCGTCCATTTGGAGTTTATCTTTGTGTATGGTGTGAGAGAGCGGTCAAGTTTCATTCTTTTGCATGTAGCTGTCCAATTTTCCCAGCACCATTTATTGAAGAGACTGTCTTTTTCCCACCGGATGTTTTTTCCTGCTTTATCAAAGATTAGTTGCCCAAAGAGCCGAGGGTCCATTTCTGGGTTCTCTATTCTGTTCCATTGGTCTATGTGTCTGTTTTTGTGCCAGTACCATGCTGTCTTTGTGATCACAGCTTTGTAGTACAGCTCGAAATCCGGCATTGTGATGCCCCCAGCTTTGTTTTTCCTTTTCAACAGTTCCTTGGCGATTCGGGGCCTTTTCTGTTTCCATACAAATTTAAGGACTGTTTGTTCCAGTTCTTTGAAAAATGTCCTTGGTATTTTGATCGGGATAGCATTGAAAGTGTAGATTGCTCTGGGTAGCATGGACATTTTAACTATGTTAATTCTTCCGATTCATGAGCATGGAATATCTTTCCATCTTTTTATGTCTTCCTCAATGTCTTTCAAGAGTGATTTATAGTTTCTAGAATATAGGTCCTTTACGTCTCTGGTTAAGTTAATTCCAAGGTAACGTATGGTTTTTGGTGCTATTGTAAATGGGATGGATTCCCTAATTTCTCTTTCTTCGGTCTCGTTATTCGTGTATAGAAATGCAACTGATTTCTGAGCATTTATTTTGTATCCTGCCACGTTACTGAATTGCTCTATAACTTCTAATAGTTTGGGAGTGGCTTCTTTTGGGTTTTCCATATAGAGTATCATGTCATCTGCAAAGAGAGACATTTTGACTTCTTCTTTGCCAATTTGAATACCTTTGATCCCTTTTTGTTGTCTGATTGCTGTTGCAAGGACTTCTAGTACTATGTTGAATAATAGTGGCGAGAGTGGGCATCCTTGTCGTGTTCCTGATCTTAAGGGAAAGGCTTCCAGCTTTTCCCCATTGAGAATAATATTTGCAGTAGGCTTTTCATAGATGGCTTTTATGAGATTGAGAAATGTACCTTCTATTCCTACACTCTGAAGGGTTTTAATCAGGAAAGGATGCTGTATTTTGTCAAATGCTTTTTCGGCATCGATTGAGAGGATCATATGGTTCCTGAGTCTTTTCTTGTTGATATGATGTATCACGCTGATTGATTTGCGAATATTGAACCACGCTTGCATCCCAGGTATGAATCCCACTTGATCGTGATGGATAATCCTTTTAATGTACTGTTGGATTCTATTAGCAAGTATCTTGTTGAGGATTTTGGCGTCCATATTCATTAGGGAAATCGGTCTGTAATTCTCCTTTTTGAGGGGGTCTTTGCCTGGTTTGGGGATCAAGGTAATATTGGCCTCATAGAATGAGTTTGGTAGCTTTCCTTCTGTTTCTATTTTTTGAAATAGCTTTAGGAGAATAGGTATTATTTCTTCTTTGAATGTTTGGTAGAATTCCCCAGGAAAACCGTCCGGGCCTGGAGTTTTGTTATTTGGAAGGTTGTTTATCACTGACTCAATTTCTTCATAATTAATTGGCCTGTTTAAGGAATCAATTTCTTCCGGTTTCAATCTTGGTAGTTTATAGGTTTCCAGGAAGGATTCCATCTCTTCCAGATTGCTTAGTTTATTGGCATATAGCTGTTGATAAAAATTTCTAATAATCCTTCCAATTTCAATGGTGTTCGTCGTGACCTCTCGCTGTTGATAAAAGTTTCTAATAATCCTTCCAATTTCCTGGTGTTGGTCATGACCTCTGCTTTTTCATTCATAATTTTATTAATTTGGGTCCTTTCTCTATTCTTTTGGATAAGTCTTGCCAGCGGTTTGTCAATTTTATTGATTCTCTCAAAGAACCAGCTTCTAGTCCTGTTGATCTGCTCTACTGTACTTCTGGTTTCTGCTTGATTGATTTCAGCTCTAATTTTGGTCAACTGCTTCCTCGTGCGTGGATTAGGCCTGTCCCTCTGTTGCTGTTCCAGCTTCTTGAGGTGAGAATATAAAAACTGCATTTTAGATTTTTCTATTCTTTTGAGTGAGGCTTGGATGGCTATGTATTTCCCCCTTAGGACTGCCTTTGCAGTATCCCATAGGTTTTGGACTGTTGTATTTTCATTCTCATTGGTCTCCATAAATTGTTTAAATTGATTTTTGATTTCCTGGTTTATCGAGTCATTCCTGAGCAGGATGGTTCTTAGTCTCCAAGTGTTTGAGTTTCTTCCAAATTTTTCCTTGTGGTTGAGTTCCAATTTCAGAGCGTTGTGGTCTGAGAATATAATTTCAGTCTTTTGGTATCGGTTGAGACCTGTTTTGTGCACCAGAACATGGTCTATTCTTGAGAATGTTCCATGGGCATTAGAATAGAATGAGTATTCTTTGGTTCTGGGGTGTAGTGTTCTATATATATCTATGAGGTCCAACTCGTCGAGTATGGCATTCAAAGCCTTTGATTCTTTGCTTAGTTTTTGCCAGGGTGTTCTGTCTATTTCTGAGAGTGGAGTGTTGAGGTCCCCTACTATTAATGTATTTTTATTTATATGTCTCTTTATTCTGGTTAAGAGTTGGCTTGTGTATCTTGCTGCTCCCCTGTTGGGGGCATATATATTTATAATTGTCATATCCACTTGTTGAATACTTCCCTTAAGAATAATATAGTGCCCTTCTGCATCTCTAACTATAGTCTGTAGTTTAAAATCCAATTTATCTGATATGAGAATTGCTACCCCAGCTTTCTTTTGAGGTCCATTTGCGTGAAAGATGGTAGAATGTATCTTTAGGTTCAAAATGAGTCTCTTGTAGACAGCAAATGGATGGGTCATGTCTTTTTATCCAATTTGCAACCCTGTGGCATTTTATGGGGGGCATTTAGGCCATTTACATTGAGACTGACTATTGAGAGATATGATTTTAATGATGCCATGTTGCCAGTAAAGTCTTTGTTTCCATCAATTGTGACTTTCTGTTCTGTATCACTTTGGGGCCTTTTTACCTTTATAGAACCCACCTTAATATCTCCTGTAGGGCTGGTTTCATGGTTACGAAATCGGTCAGTGACTGGTGATTCTGGAAGGTCTTTATCTCTCCATCAATTCTGAATGACAGCCTTGCTGGATAAAGGATCCTTGGCTGCATGTTTTTCTCTGAAAGAGCTTTAAAAATGCCCCCCCCAACCCTTTCTCTCATTCCAAGTCTGTGTAGACAGGTCTGAAATAATTCTGATACCTTTGCCTTGGTACGTGAGAAATTTCTTTGCCCTGGCCGCTTTCAATACTGTATCCTTGCATCTAATATTTGCGAATTGCATTATGATGTGACGTGGCATAGGTTTGTCGTGGTTGAGCTTGGGAGGGGTCCTCTCTGCCTCTTGGACCCGAATGTTTGTTTCCTTTGCTAGATTAGGGAAGTTTTCAGCTACAATTTGTTCAAATATCTCTTCTAGACCTCTGTTTTTCTCCACCCCCTTGGGGATGCCGATGATTCTGACATTGGAACGTTTCATTGAGTCAGTAATCTCCCGTAACCTACATTCGTGGGCGTGGATTTTTTTAAGACCATCTTCTATTTTCATTTTTTCCTCTATTAACCCATCCTCCAATTCACTAACCCGTTCCTCTGCTTCTGCGACCCTGGCCGTCAGAGCCTCTAGTTTTGCCTGCATTTGGCTCATAGAATTTTTAATTTCTGTCAGATTCGCTCTCATTTCTGTCCTTAGGGATTCTATATTCTCAGTAACCTTTTCGTTAATAGTTTTTTCAATTCTACTCATCATTTTGACCATCGTTACTCTGAATTCCATTTCTGATAATTTGGTTACATCCATATCCATTATTTCTGTGGCAGAGGCCACAGACTCACTGTCTTTTCTTTGCTGGGGGGGGCTTCTCCTTCTTGTCATTCTGATGAAGAGAGGTTGCGGGGTTTCCAGAGCCCAAATTATTGACTGGGTCCCAGGCCGTGCCCCTTGTTTTATAGGGATCTTAGGGATGTGGGTTTCTTCTTTAAAGATTTTATTTATTTATTTATGTGGCAGCCAACCAGAGAGAGAGGGAACAGAAGCAGGGGAGTGGGAGAGGAAGAAGCAGACTCCCAGCGGAGGAGCCCGATGAGGGACTCCTTTCCGGAATGCCGGGATCACGCCCTAAGCCGAAGGCAGGCGCTCAATGACTGCGCCACCCAGGCGCCCGGGTTGTGGGCTTCTTGATTTTTCAGCCTGCCTTCTGTGTTCTGGGGGAGGGGCCTGCCGCGCCAATACTCAGGCAACCCTGTTTGGGTAGAGTCTCCATGTCCCCTGCGAGGGGGGATGGGGATGGGCACACTGTGAGCCGGTGTTTCCAGGCTTTGTTCTCTGGTGGCTTTCCCTGGCGGTTTGCTGTGCCTCTTCTGAGAGTCAGAGCAGCAGTGGCTGAATCCCAGCCTGTCTCAGAACAGAGGGATCGCGGACCGTTCTCCACTGATGTTCTGGCCACTTTAACTCTGTTTCTGTTGGTGCTGCTCAACCCTGCAGCGTCCCGGGATGTGCGCCCCACACCCAACGTCCCTGCCCTCACTTCCAGGGCCGGCGCGTCTCTGTCCTTTGTGTTTCTAACGCCGCCAGCCGCCCCGCGCGTGCTCCAGAGCTCCCGGTCTCAGTCTGGATCCAGTGAGCGCACCGGAGCTCCGTTTCAGTCTGGTGGTGCGTGCGTTCCCGGCTCACGGTCTCAGTCTGCTCTCTCGTGGGTGCCATCAGCGAGTCCACCTGCTCCCCCGTGCAGGTGGCTACGGCTTCCCGGCACCCGAACGCTGTGGCTCCCTCCTCCTTCAGTTTATCTTCCGACATCTGTGCGCGGATTCATGGCTCCCCGCTTCGTACCTCAATACTCAGCGCTGGAGATGTTCATTTGTAGAGATCCAGATGCATCTTCCTGCGTCTCAGGCTGGTTCCATGGATGTTCAGGCTGGTCTGGTACCTATCCAGCTCGACTCAGGGGACCGGCTGAAAAAGGGGTCCCCTACTCCTCCGCCATCTTAACTCCCTGATCCCACATCAATAGTATAGATTTTCTAGCCCCTTTTTTGATTTGTTAGCATATGACTCCATAATGGTGCCTCAATTAATTGATCTTTTTAAGGTAAGGCTATTTTAAATGAATTCAGCCTTAAAATTACTACGACAAACAAATCTTTAAAAATTATGCTAAATTATGGGGTAGAAGGTTCACCACAGAAATGTACTTGTTCTTTCTAAGAAAATTTGAAAGATATCTAATAGCCAATAGTTACCGACAATTTGCTACTTGTCATGCACCACTCTGAGCACGCTACATGTATTAATTTATTTAATCCTACTAACACTTCTAAGAGATAGGTCCCATGATCATTTTCATCTTAGATGGGGGAAAACTGAGGCAAGAGATCTTAAGTAATTTGCTTTAATTCACACAGCTAGTAAGTGGAGAAACCCCGGGCAGTTAGATTTCTGAACCTGCATTCTGTGGTGAGCTCTAAGCTATATTTTTACTGACTACCAAGGAGACAAGCAGTCAGTTCGAGGCCATTCATTATAAATTACTTTTTCAACAATCTGAGGCTGTAAGGGACAGGAGGACAAAAAGGAGAAACACTAGATGGTGAAAACTTTGGGCTCCATCTACAGTTATGGAAACTAACAATCCTATTCATTTACCATTTTATGCCATACTTGCTTTCCTTGCTAGAACACCTGCTGCTTCGGGAGTCCCAGGAAAAAATGCAGAAAGATGATAAGGTATAAATTAGAAGGGCCATTGCAGAATCTGTGGTTTCGTGCTGCCACTATGAATATTCTGTTTCATGAAGGTAAGCTTTTTGTGAATTTTATCATCTACGATATTTTTGTCATTTAATGAGAATATGCATTTGAATCTCTCTGCTATGAATGCTAGTGGAGAAGGATTTATCCCAGTGAGCTAAACAGATCCTTTGATTAATTTTCCCTCCTGTGTGTAGAACTTGTATAATGAAATGTGTGGAGCAATGGTTCTCAAAGTATGGTCTGGGGATCCCTGGGGGTCCCTAAGACCCTAGCAGAGAGCCATGAGGTCAAGACTAGTTCCATAATGATATTAAGATGTCATTTCCCTTTGTCACTCTCATATTCTCATGAGTGCACAGTGGAGTTTTCCAGAGGCAACAGGTTGAATGCAGAAACAGACTTGAAAATCCAGGTGACTTCCATTACGTGGAACATTAAAGAGACGTGCAAAACGTAAAATAGTGCCTCTCTTCTCGTTAAATTATTTTTGTTTTGGAGAAATAGCTATCTTTTCATAAAAATACATTATTTTTAATGTATTTAACATGTATTAATGTATTTAAAAAATACATCAATCCTTTAACACATAGTGGATTAATTACTGTTATTTTAAAAGAAATAAATATTCTTAAATGATCAGTTTTAATTTTTAATACAGTCCGTATCAACGGGTATAACCCACATAAACAAAATCTTTAAGATCTTCCATAATTTTTAAGAATGAAGAGAGTTTCTGAGACCAAAGAGTGTGAGGACAGCTGGTATAGAAAGACCAGAACAAATCCAAATCATGAGTTGTATCTAGGTTAACTTCTAAGATCTTAATTTCAACTCTGTATGTACTGAAGTATTTAATTTGAAATATATTCATTTATTTATTCATGTATTCAAAGGGTATTTATTTAACAGTTGTTGTGTGCCAGGGCCTGGATTAAGCACTGGGGGTTCAATGAGGAGCAAGAAATCCTTGGCATTCATTCCTCAGATTTCCCTTTAGCAGCTAGACTCAGGGTCTACTTTTGTCTTTGCACAGCCCCCCAGGAGCTTATAATCCAGGGCGGCAAGACACCTGTATGGAATCTTTAAGCAAATCCTAGTGAATGGAGTTAAGATGTCACCATTAGCCATTCTCTTTTAGCCATTCTCATGAGCAGGGGCTCAGAGAAGGGATAAATTGTGTGGGACGGTAGGGTAAGGGATTCTGGGACTTGACTTAAACCAGGAAATACAGAAAGACTTAAGACAGCCAAGTTGAGTGAAAGGGGGCAGGCCGGTGGGGGAAGAGATGAGCAGGCTTGTGGAGTTAGGTCATTCATTTCTCACTGCATAGGATGTAGGGAAGGGCAAGGGCCTGCCTCCATGGAGAAAGATGCTTATGGTGGGGAACTCCTGGTCCAAGACTGGGTTTTCTTCTGTACTGATGGAAAGCTCCTATGTCTTCTAAATTATTGGTCAGCGAATGTCTCTTGGGTGTGATTAAAAGTCCATGCCATCATTCCGTGTTTCCCAAACTTGCCCGATCCTAAACTTTCCCAAGTAACAAGAATTATCTGTAAATACTTGTTAAGGACACAAATTCCGGGGCTCCATCCAAGATAAACTGATGTGGGGGGCGGATCTGAAGTTCTGTGCCTCTAAGTCATGTCAGATGATTTTCTCTTCTTTTTTTATTACAGGTAAGCTTGGGAAATATAACTCAACGCATTACCAGTGGTTCCAATCCTAAAGCTGCACAGTGGGAAACTCAAACAAACAAATAAACAAACAAACAAAACAACAACAAGAACAACCCACGGCTCAGGCTTATTCACAGTGACCTAATTTAATTAAAAAGGATAAAAGTGAAGATAACTAACAATAATCATAATGAAATTATGAGCAGTTTCTGTCCGTAACTGTTCCTTCAATTGCACCATATTCTCTATAGCCAAGAATCAGCCAAGAAAATCACATCTGGCTCCATTAACAGTGTTTTTCTTGTTCTCAGAGGCTAAGAATACGGCATTGCAAACTAAGGGTGTGATCGCCGGTGGTGGTATAGGTAGGGCTGATACAGCTTGCTTTGGAGAAAAAGAAAAGAACACATACGGTTACTCTGGGCTCTCACTATCTGTTCAGGTCACAGCAAATGTTAAGAGCAGCCCACCGGGACCACGTGGGAAATAATCCTCTTGGTTCCACTTAGCTGGAACCTATGGGAGGAAGCAGAGAAACCAAAATCACACTAGAATTGTCATTGTTACTGAGAACTTTCTGAGTAAATGCAAAGCATGTGCTGTTTCATCCCACAGGAAAATCAATTCTGTTTTTACTGCGGAAAGTGTTTGTATTTTTCCGTTTATGAAATCATGGACTCCAAGTTTTGGGAAGTTGCAGAGCCAGAAGATGTTTCAGAGGCCGCTTGGCTCTACTGCTTACACACCCTCTCCGTCTTTCCTCATGTAAGCTGGACTGGGTACCAGGAGATGTGAACTTTGAGCTGCCTCTGGCACTGGCTTGCTGTGTGGTTTTGGGCAAGTCCCTTGCCTTCTCTGGGCCTTGGCTTCCCATCTGTTCAAAGAAAGATGTGTTTTAGTTTGTTGAGCTCTTCTAGCTGGAACCTTGCAAAAGTATAAGACTCTATCATGGCATCGTTTGGGCACCTTCCTAGACAAAAGACACCTAGCTCATAAAGGTTCTACCACATCTAGAAAGAACTATATTTGTTATGTGGGCCAAATTGAACAAGATCTGCTCAGGGAGCCAGAAAACACTCTTCTCATTCAGAAAACCTTGTCTGATACTCTGAAGAAAGAAAGGATTTGAAGCTTGGCCTTCTTGATTCAATACTCGGTTGGGTTGTATTGTCTTGGGCTTGTGAATTATTCTCATGGAATCCCTCGTCTTCATTCATGAAATGGGAATAAAGATAATAATATCTGTCTCATGAAGTTGTTCTGACAAGTAGATAAAATAATACACTTATAGTTTCAACAAAAATTAGATATCATTATTTTCCCCTTATAATTTTGGTCCCCATGGGTATTTTCTCCTTTCCTTGGTACTGTTCTAGCTTCATTTTGTTCATGCATATTTATTGTCTTTCTATTCTGTTATTATTTAGGCTTGGTTCACCTAAGGGAAAGGAGAAAGGAAATGTTTTTTAAGGATCAGTTTTTAAAGAAAAATAACATACCTGGTGGTAAGCGTCAAAGCAGGTGACAAACCACCAGCATTTTATTCTATCTAACAAAGACAGAGGTAGAGTCCAAGATCTGTGCCAGGGAGCAGGTTTCTGGATGAAGGGTTACCCGCCCCCCGCCCCCCACCAGCACTGTACTTTACGATCATTTCCTGAGTACGAACTTCCTGTTTGAACCGTTGGCATGAGTTAAAGGACATTCGGGTTCTCTCAGAGGCAGCTTCCTAGAGCAGGGCAACAATCAAGGCTTTCTAGTCTTTTCCTTCCACTTCTCACCTGCCCAGCACAGTCCTCTGGAGAGGAGCAGTGGTGGTGGGGAGTTCGCTGCAACAGCACAGCTCTGACACAGCTGCCAGGTGTCAGGGCTGGAAGTCCAGACTTGGGATCTGGTTCTAGTTGTTCAGCTTCTTATTCCCCATGGGTCCTTGAAGGGGTTTCTTGCCCCGTCAGCCCTACTCAGGATCTGCATCTATGAATGGGCAGGTTAGACTGGATGCACAGAACGACCTAAGGGCATTTTGTTAAAAATACACGGGTTCAGACCTCAGTCTCAGAGGTTATGGCTCAGAAAAGCCAAAGATGAGTTGTCCTTGTGAATCACTACTTCTGACCCAAGGCACCTGCACGTAAAATCCTAGATGTCTTCCATTTGTGGTATGTGACGTGACTCACCCACGTATTGGAATATGAGAACTCAAGCAAGTGTTCTTTTTCGCAGGATTGTCACCCAGCCTGTGGCTCTGGCAGTGTGGTCTATAGGTCTCCAGATAGAAACAAGTGTGAGTCCTTTCTTTACGTTCAGGAAGTGAATGACATACATTTTCCATAAGTTGATATCTTTGTGTATGATCAAGGGCTACTTGCCAAGAATCTACTATTCGAATTTGCGCCCCCCCCCAAAAGCAAAGCCTAAGGCAAAGACAGGTGAATTTATTTGGTACTACCGTTCTTTCCTCTGGTTTCATGATATGTGGGTGGAGAGCAAAGATGACAGAAGTTGGAGAAATGAATTTTAGTTCCAGGCTGAACTTTGTCATTCACTGGCTGTGGCTTTGGAAAACCACTTTTCTTCTCAATTTTCACATTTATAAAGTGAATATAACCAAGCCCTGACTCACTGTGTTGCTAAGAGGATTACATGAAATGGTATAAGCAAAAATGTTGTAGGAATTGCTAAGGGGTATCCATAGTTTCTTGTGTTACTTGCATGTCCACTGTTCTCAACTCCGTCTGGGACCGTGCAGATTTCTGAGTTTTAGCCCTCTGACTGCTGAGTGTGCCTGGAGGGGGACCAAGGGAATCTGTAATACAATTCTTTCTAGTCAATGGTGCTAATTAGCCAAATCTGAGAACCACTAAACCACACCGTGAATGCCGTGGAGCAGCGATTGTGTCTTATGCAACTTTGTGTTCCTACCGCTTGACATAGTTCCTAGTATACAGTGTAGTCAATACATATTCTTTGAATGAAGAAAAGGCCAAACCTTTATACTTAACAAAAAAAGAGCAAAAGTACAGCTGTCCAGGCGTCACCCTGTTCCCCTGATTTGCATGTCTGCCTGACCTACCTTCCTCCACTGAATTAGTCTGTTTGTCCCAGAAATTCCTGGGCTAATTTACACCCATTACTATAATACTTGTAGTACCTTATGCTCAGAGTCACCATGGGTGACAATATCTTCTTTTACTATTTTAAAGGTGGTTGTGAAGTATAAGGGGATAACAAATGAAAAATGATTTTCAGGTTGCAGTATGCTATAAATATATGGGGAATTAATGTTATTAAGAAGAATATGCTAAGTAACTTCATGGTTCTTCAAAGCTCAATAGATAATGTGGTTATAGAAGAGAAGATCCTTTAATCAGAGTCTCTAGGCGCACAGATTCACTACTGAGCTCCCTTTAAAGAGATTCAGAGAACAGATTTAAAATAAAGAAACATGGAGAATTGAAATTATAAGACTGAGCAGAGGTATTACAAGCCAAGGCAATCCAAAATAATACAGAAGGATCTCAGTATTAATAGCAGGAAAGTGTAATTCAAGGCCAAAGATGTTGAACAGGTCGAAAAGGAACTCTTTATAATGATGGAGTATGTGGTTCATGAGGGAATATACTGTCATGAATAGTCATGCACCAAAGAACATAATACTAAAATGTAAGAAGCAAAATCTTCAGAAAATACAAGGAAGAAGAAGAAGAGGAAGGAGGTGGAGGAGGAGGGGGAGGGGGAGGTGGAGGAGGAGGAGGAAAGGAGAAGGAGGGGGAAAGAAGAAGGACTGGGAGAGGCAGAAGAAGTTGGAGAAGAAGAAAAGGAAGAAAGGAAGGAAGGGCCCTGACAATCAAATTTGTAATGGGAAATTGTTACACCTCTTTGGAACTTGGGCAGACCCAGCAGTTACAAAGGTAAAGATAAGGAGAGTGTGAACATAATTTACAAGCTATGTTTAGCACAAGTATATTGAATCCTACAAACAAAGAACAAATAGTTATGAAAGCATCTATAGAACAGAACCTCACCATATTTTAAACTTAAAAAGACCCTAATAATTTCTTCAAAGAGAAAGAGTATTGACCTGGGCTGTCCAGTATAGTAGCTATGATTCATATCTGGCTATTGAGCACTTAACATTGTAGAAAATAAAGAAATTAGAAAAATAAGAACTATGCTGTCTTCAAGCTCTACAGTCAAGCTGGAGAAAGACACCTACCACTGTACAATGAATATCTAATTGCTCATAGTATTGAGCCCCTACTGTGGGCCCAGCAGCAGGACCTCCCCTCTATCACCTGTAATCGTTTGAAACACACTACAAGGTTGGCATAATTATACCCACTTCTCAGATGACCAAACAAACTAGCCAGGTTAAGTGGCTTTGTTTAAGGCCTCAAAGCAAAATAGTAGATGTGTGATTGGAATTCTGGTTCTAACGCCCATTGCACTTCCAGGTCATCACTCTGGTTCCATAAAATGTGTGGCGACGTGATTGAAAGTCCACAGGTTAAAGGATAGACATTTGGAGGTGAGAGAATTGAAAAGCCCAAATCATTACATTTGCCTTGATTTGGCGGGCATATCTTGGTTCAGTTTTAGGAACTTCAGTCTCCTCCTTTATAAGACAACAACAACAGGTGATTGTTTAAGGCCCCTTTCAGAAGGTAGCAATGAGAGGCACTTTGGGCACGTGATGGGTGTCACCGGTTCTTGCTAGAAAAGTCCTCTTGTCCGGCATGTAGTCGCACATAGGGGGCAGTCCTGACATGCGTCCCATTAAGAGTCTCCTGGAGTTTGGGTTGTGTCCAAGGAAGACTCTACTAGTGACTTCACTTTTGGATACATTGCAGTGAAATCTTCATCAGCTGCAAAATAAACTTTGCCAGAATTTATTCCCTCTTTAATTTGAAGAGAAAGGGGGAAATCATACAAAAATCCAGAACTAATCAATTTCTTGGAGCTTTCTGGTCAGTTGAATTCATTTCGACATATGCTTTCCAGGTTCCTGCTGTGTGTTGGCCCCAGGGACAGAATTCTGAACAAGACAGAATAGTCACTCCAGGAGGGACCACATAGGTTCTATCAGTGTGTTATTTTTCCAGTTGTAAGAACAGAGACACTCCCAGGTCAATTCAGGAGATGATATTAGAGTACTACTTGGATAGATAACCCAAATTCAGGCAACTCAGGAGATCCCTCAGCCTGCTATAAGGACGTGCATAAGAATCAGGAAGAGTAGAATCTCAGTACACAGCTGACTCCTAAAAGATTGGCTCATCATGAAAGTATTGGAAAGGTCAGGACCTTTCCAGAACAGCACTTGACCACTGCTGCTGTTTCAGCTACCATGTACACATTTTTCTTTAATTATAATCAGGCCTGTTAAGGGCCTATGCCAAACACTTTCTAATTCTGATGATTTCTATTTTTCTTATTATTTACTACTTCTTGCCTGTGATCTTACCTTCCTTTACGTGTGTGCTTTGGTTTCTGGTTCTGTTGTAAATTTCTCAGCTCACTGTGCCTGGATTTCAGATGATCGTAGAATTCCTTGATAGCTCCACTTCATTGATTCATCTAACCAATATTTATAGTCCTCCTGTTAAGTGCCAGTATTGAGCTAGGTTCCGGAGATTCCAAGTTTAATGAGTTAGTGGTGGGTCCTAAAGTGTTTGTGTGTGTGTGTGTGTGTGTGTGTGTGTGAGAGAGAGAGAGACAGAGAGAGAGACCAATAAGCCAACATGATCCAATTGTTATTTTATTTTATTTTTATTTTTATTGTTTTTAGAGGGGGAGGGGCAGAGGGAGAGAGAGAACATTAAGCAGGCTCCACGCCCAGCATGGAGCCAGAAGCAGGGCTCCATCTCACAACCTTGAGATCATGACCTGAGCCGAAATCAAGAGTTGGGTGCTTAACAGACTGAGCCACTCAGGCATGCCAAATCCAATTTTATTTTATTTTATTTTATTTTATTTTATTTTATTTTATTTTTATTTTTCCATTGTCATTTAATTTTCTTTTTTTCTTTTTTTTTTCTTTTGTTCAGTTAGCCACTGTATAGTACCTCATTAGTTTTTGATGTAGTGTTCAGTGATTCATTAGTCATGTATAACACCCATTGTTCATCACAACATGATCCTTCTTCAGGAGTGGAGGATGCATCAGGGGTGGGGAGGAGGCAGCAAGGAGGAGGTGAGAACAGGCAGGAGCCTATTCTAGTAATCCGGGTGAGAATGATGGTTTGATTACAGTGCTGATAGTAGAGATGAAGAATGAGGAAAAGTGTAAGCTCGCACTAGGGGATTGTGGGTAGAACAAACCCCTTGTTGGTTGCTTGGTTGTTGGATATCAGTGAAAGGGTGACTGAGTTGATGGGATAACTCTGAAGAAGTCTAGAGAATGGGAGGTGGGGTGGGGAATAGAAGATGTGAAGGAGTTTGGTACATTTTGTATTTGAAATTCAGGGAGAATCTGTTAACTAGTCAGTTGAATTTGTAAGAGTGGATCTCACAGGAGTTATCTGGAGTGGAGATAAAAATTTAGTAGTCATAGCATTTAGATGGCACTTGTAGCCATGGTCATAGAAGAGATAATGGAAGGAAGGACTATAGAGGGAGATGAGAAAGATCTTCTGAAGAATGATAAGTTCAGGGAGGTGAGGAGGATCCAACCAGGCGACTGAATAAAATATCGTGGTGAAGTGGGAGAAAAAGGTGAGGTGTTATGGAAGCTGAGAGAGAAGCCCAGGGTGGAATTCAGAGCCCAAGAGGAGGGCTGACCTTTAGTAGGCTTGAGAACACTTCCCCCATCATGGTAGGCTAAAAGAAGGAGAAAATGATCACGAATACTGTAGGCTTGAGCATGGGTGGTGAGAAGTTGAGGGGGTTTGCTTCCGGTAATTTGTATTTTTCTCAACTAAGTATGAGGCAAGGTCATCAGAGGAAACTGTGGATGGAGGAGGAGGTGTGGGAGGCATGAGGAGAGAGAAATTATTCACCTCAGTGAGTGGGAAAGTTAGCCTGTGAGAGAAAGATGGTCAGCCCTCTGGGCAGTTGTGAAAGCCCACTGATACCTGGGACTATTACATTCATGGGAACCCTGTCAGCTCAGTTGTGTGATTGATTTCTCCAGAAATCTCTTGAGAACACCATAGAGAGAGGGATGGCTGGTGTGTGTGGGCCGGAATACTGGAGGGCACTATGTGAAAGGAAGTTGAGTAGATTTGCCAGGAAGTAATTAAAACAAATGTTCATGCAATCTAGCATGGGCAAGAACGGAAGTCAGGAGACTAAAGGGTGGTGAGAAAATGGTAGGGATTGAAGGATAAGGTCAAAGAATTGTGGTGGGGGGAGGAGGGCTGCTGTGGAACATGTGATTTGGAATGATGGGGTAGGGTGGTCAGAGTGTGGGGTGTATACACTGATATTTTACGTATGATATAGTTTCTGCTGGTGGGAAAATCCAGGCTGTGACCATGGCGGTGGGTAGCCTAGACAGAGGGGAGGAAAAGGTAAAGGAGTGTAGGAGGCCAAAGTGCTGGATAGGTGCATGTGTGGATGTTGAGACCAGTGAAAATGATACAGGAATTGGTGTGAAGAGGAAAACAGTAGGGCGCTCAGGTCTTGAAGGGTTAAGGGGGTGATTAAGAGGTTAGTAGATAATAACAACAGGGAGGTGTGAGTTCACCAGAGCCTGAGTGTTTTATAAGAGTAAGGGTGAGGAAGGGTGTGGAAGAAGGAAAGGGGAACAAGATGGGGGAACCCCATCTTAAGACTCTGATGGTGTGGGGTATGAGAGAGTAAAGCACCTTCCATTCAAGGGGCTATGGGAGAAATGATGTCTCAGAGAACAGCCAGATTTCAGCTAAGGCAAAAAGGCAAAAAGAACTTACGAAGAAAAGCTGATGATTTACAGATATTTACTGACCCCAGCGTAGGATTTTTAGAGGGTTGTAGTGGAAGGGTTTGTTGGGGAGGGATTGAGTGAGATTAGGACATGTACGATGCAGCATAGAGATGTATACCCAGCCAAACTTGCAAAACATAGGTAACCAGACATCCTGTAGGCTCAACAATGGGTAACCTGTCCCTAGTTAAATCCCCTAAAGCCAAATGGCAATGACTTGGCTCCAGAATGTGGTTCCTGCATGTTAAGATGCTACCAAGAACTATGTTCCTCGGCAAAGGCTAATGACAGGACAGATACTCTTAGGGCAATGAATCCCCATAGAAAACCTTACACAATCCCAGCCGCTTTTCAAAACAGAAGCCTTCTCTACAGCGTGGTCAGTAGCTTATGCTTAAGCATGTTTCATTAATATGGCAATATTTCTAGAGTCTAGTTCGTATTAGCATAGATATGTGACTAAGTTATTTTTAAATGTCAAATATAATGTCAGTGAAAGGTCATATAATGCCCCTTAGATTAGCAAGAATAATACAGATTGGTTGTACTCATGGCTGGTGTAATTGAGGGAGGTGGGCACCACTCTACACTATTGGGTGGAGAGTGAATTGGTTTAAAATTTGTGAATGATAGTTTATGATCTCTTAAAATCTTAAATGCCCATATCCATTGACATTAAATTCCACTTCCAGGAATCTAATCTATATGGGGCAGCTGAGTGGCTTAGTTGGTTAAGCGTCTGCCTCTGGCTCAGGTCATGGTCCTGGTGTCCAGGATCAAGCCCCATGTCTGGCTCCCCGCTCAGTGGGGAGTCTGCTTTTCCCTCTGCCCCTCCCCCACTCTTTCTCACTCTCTCTCTCTCAAATAAATAACTAAATAAAATCTTTAAAAAATTCTCATTGTATTTTAGGTAGCTAGTGATGTATTTTTCAGGGATGTTGATGGCAGGTCTGTTGAAATAACAAAAGCCACAAACAAGGTATTCATCAATGAAGAAATGGTTTGAAAATTACCTTTTTACAAAAAAACACTAGGTGTTATTTAAAAGAATAAAGAACAATGACAGCAAGGACAGATCTGCAAGCACCGCTGTGAAAGGATGTCTTTGCTATGTTCTTCAGCAAAAAAAGTAAATCACAAACCAATATGTATGGCATGATTGCATTTTTGTAAAAGAAAATGTATTATGTGCCGTATATATATATATGGTTATGTGTATATGTGGATATATATGTTTATATGTATAACCCCAATTCTAAGACTTAAATTTTCATTTTTTCTAGTCTCTGAATTCAATATGTATCTTACAATGCGTGGTGTGTTACAGTTTAATTGATAGTGGTATTCCTTTCTTTCTTTCTTGGTGGCACAGAAATTGATGGCACACTTTACAACTGATAGAGATTTGAGTGTGAGGAAATATGGCAGGTAAATAGATGAGTAGAGAGAAAAAGAAAACACTGAGTAAGCACAGGGAAAAGAATACACATCAAATAATTACTAGAGTTATCTTCAGGGATGGGATTGAAATGACAATAGGTGGGTTTTTTTCCTTTCTTCTTTCTACAAATATTTCTTTTTTTTTTTTTTAAAGATTTTATTTATTTATTTGACAGAGAGAGAGACAGCCAGCGAGAGAGGGAACACAAGCAGGGGGAGTGGGAGAGGAAGAAGCAGGCTCATAGCGGAGGAGCCTGATGTGGGGCTTGATCCCATAATGCAGGGATCACGCCCTGAGCCGAAGGCAGACGCTTAACTGCTGTGCCACCCAGGCGCCCCTACAAATATTTCTAAATTTAATTAAAATTTTCACTTGTGGTAAAAATGCCTAAAGTTTAATTGAACACTTCGATGAGTTTTCATAGATGCATATGAGCTGTGTAACCATCACTCAGGACAGATTTAGAATATTCTCATCTCCCCAGAAGTTTCTTTCATACCGCATCAATCAATACTTACCCCTCCTCTCCACAAACTCTATTTTGTCTTCTATCCACAAAGATTAGTTCACCAATTCTGATACAGTCATACATGAATGCGTTCCTTTCGTCAACTGCAATCAAGTGAAATGTACTCTTTCGTATCTGGCTTCTTTTTGTTTAATGCAATGTCTTTGAGGCTCATTCATATTATTTGTGTGGCAGTAGCCTTTCTTCCCTTCGTTGATGCCTAGGATCACGTTGTAGGAGTATACCACTATTTATTTATCCATCCTTCTGTTGAAGGACATTTGAGTTATTTTTGTTTGGGGACTATTACAAATAAAGCTCATGTATTCACGTACCTGTCTTTTTCTGGACATACCATACGACCTTAATTCTCGTAGGACTGACTATGCCTAGGAGTAGAATGGTTGGATCATAGGACAAACATATGTTTAACTTTTGCAGATAATTGCCAAATAATTTTCCAATGTGATGTTACCACTTTCATTTCCCCCCGTAATCAGATTTTCAGTTGCTTCACACCATCATCAACACTTGATATTGTCCATCACCCTAATTTTAGCAATTCTGGTGCATGTACCGTGGTATCTCATGGTGGTTTTAATTTCCATTTCTCTATGAATGATATCAAACACTTTTCATATCCTTATTGGCTGTACAGATATTCTCTTTTCTGAAGTCCTGTTCCATTCTTTTGCCCATTAGATTGGTTTGTTTTCTCAGTTGACTTATGGAAGTTTTTATATATTGTGGGTGTGAGTCCTTTGTTGTATATATATAGCAAACGTCTTCCCAAATATTTGTGGCTTTTCTACTCACTTTCATAATGGAGTCTTTTCATTAACAGAAGTTCTTAATTTAGATGAATGCCAATTTATCATTCTTTTATGGTTGTGTCTTTCATATACTATCAAAATATTTTAATAATAACATTTAAAGACATTAAAAAATATATATTTTTCTTTCCTTATTGCTCTGGCTAGGACTCTGGCTCAGTATTGCATAGAAGTGGCAATAATGGGCCTCCTTGCCTTGTTAACAACCAGTGGACAAATGTTTACTATTTCACCACTGAATATGCACCACCACGTATGCACAGCTCTCTCGTCCTCTGATGCGCCATGGTTGAGGCTCTGCAAAGCCAAATCTCACAGTTATTACAGATGTTCCATCCCCTTTTTTATTAATAATTTTTTATTATGCTATGTTAGTCACCATCCTTAGTTTTACAGTACATCCCTAGTTTTTGATGTAAAGTTCCATGATTCATTGTTTGCGTATAACACCCAGTGCTCCATGCAATACATGCCCTCCTTACTACCCATCACTGGCCAATCCCAATCCCCCACCCCCCTCCCCTCTGAAGCCTTCAGTTTGTTTCCCAGAGTCCATAGTCTCTCGTGGTTCATTCCCCCTTCTGTTTACCCCCCCTTCCTTCTCCTACTGATCTCCCTGCTTCCATCCCTTAGTTGGACATTCCCAGACAGGCCTTAAGGTAAATAAACCTCTCAGGGCTTCGTTTCCATATCTTTAAGTGGGAGCTAGTAATAGGACCACCTTCACTGGATACCTGTGAAGATTAAAAGGGTTATTTGAATGTAAAAGCACTTACACTAATGTCTGGTTCAGAGTAAGCTCTGATTATATGTTAGCCCTTATTATTATTAGCTGGTTTTATTGCATTTGTTGGGCTTTTCAATATATCATTTTATACTTTAATCAGGATGTTTTAGGTATGTGCAGCTTATTTTCCAAATTAGTTTTTAAGCTCTATAAAAGCAAATCTGAGTCTTGTACTTTTCTCGAATTTCCTTTGCGCTAATCAAATTTACTGTCTGCAATAGCACAGCAAAATCATAGTATTGGGATTGTTTTTCTACCTGTATTTCTTTCTTTCTTTTTTTTTTTTTTAAGATTTTATTTATTTGAGAGAGAGAGACACAGTGAGAGAGGGAACACAAGCAGGGGGAGTGGGAGAGGGAGAAGCAGGCTTCCCGCTGAGCAGGGAGCCCAATGCAGGGCTTGATCCCAGGACCCTGGGTTTATGACCTGAGCTGAAGGCAGACGCTTAACGACTGAGCCACCCAGGCACCCCTCTACCTGTATTTCTGAAATAACATTGGCCTGATCTTTTTTGAAGTGGTGATATTTTGGGTATCATGGTTGTGTCTCTAATACACAGAGATTTTACTTTCTTTAAGTATTCAGAGAAAGAGATGAAGAAGGCTTTCAAGAAGTAGAATAAAAACTAGTTTGCTGAAAATCTGGATTGGAGTCCTGGGTTTTCCATTTATTTATTAGCTAGGTGATTTCCATCTCTGAGTCTCAATTTCTCTATATCAATAAGATGGGCCTAGTAATATCTCCTTTTTAGTGCAACATTGAGCTTTCTTCCATATTTCAGTATTCAGATTACAATACCAAAATAATCATATTTCTTCAACGAAAATATTACTTAAATGTAGCTGAACCACTAGACTACTATAAATCCGTACTGTTATCATGTGTGAGTGTGTGTGTGTGTGTGTGTGTGTGTGTGTGTGTGTATCTAGCATTGTCGAATTAATTGCAGAAAAGGGTATAGACCAATGTTTATTACAGAAATTTCCCTGGAGATGCTAATAGATGTTCCTGGGTGGGGGACAGGGTTACAAATAGATGAAAAACTTGCAAAAGTGGTCAATATCCACAGAATGATAATCAGTTACAGTGCACGAGACACAATTTGAATCTTTATGGGTGAGAATTATCTGCATTACTATGGATTTTCTACAATTCTAGGGTGGTAAAAAATCTGAGAGACAATGAAAGCTTAAAATAATCTGAATTCATGAACTAGTCAGTACTCTCTCTAAATTTTAGTCTTTCACAATTGTTCCTTATACCACGTCTTCTCAAACAGAATGTTATTCTTGCTGATCTTTTATTTAAAAGGGGCCTGGAGTTAATTATTTTAAAAATATATGTACATACAGCTCATTTAATGAGTATTTGGATAGAACATCTTCAGCTGGAAAGATATTGAACTAAAAGGGAAAAATTCAACATAGCAAGTTTTTTTAAAAGGTGATTTTAGCTTCTATTCAGATCAACAAATTTTTCATAAGTACCTACTTTGTGATTCAAAGAAGAAGAATAATGGTATCTGGTCTTTTGGGGAACTTACAATGTTCTACCATCCACGATATTGGGTTTCACCCCATGTTTGCATAGGATCCCATGCCTGGTAGTATATTTCTGGAAGTCTAGATTATTCAGGCTAGAAAATAGCCATAAAGAAGTTTCCATAATTCAAGGAAAGTTCACTTAAGTCACCTTTACTAATGTAAATGGAAGACCCTCCAGTTATCATGTTGTCTCTGCTTCCAAACTCCCCTGGGAGGCTGAAGGAAGAAAAACAGACAAATCTAAGAGCGGACCATTGTCCTAGAGCAGTACATTCTGAATCCATAATTTAGAAAGAGACATCTTCATTAAAAATCTTTTCATTATTGTAAAGAAGCTCAGTTCCTCACATTTCAAACCATTTTTATTAAAAACATGATCTTTACTTTGTTTTTGTGTAACTAAAAGGTCAGTTAGTGTTTTTTTAATTTATATTCAATTACAGTACATCATTAGTCTCTGATGTAGTGTTCAATGATTCATCAGTTGCATATAACACCCAGTGCTCATCAAATCACGTGCCCTCCTTAATGTCCATCACCCTGGTTACCTCATCCCCCCACCCATCTCCCCTTCTGCAACCTTCAGTTTGTTTCCCAGAGTCAAGAGTCTCTCATGATTTGTCTTTTTTTCTAAAAACAAAACAAAACAAAAAACACTCTTGTCCTCAAAGGTTAATTTAAGCTTCTGATATTAGAAAGCTCCTGGCTGCTTTAATCATCAAGATTAAATAATAATAATAATAATAATAATAATAATAATAATAATTGTGCAGGAATTTCCTTGAGCTAAGAAGTCCAAGTTGTGATTTTAACATTATTCTGTTTTTCGTGGTTCTTCTGTCCCTTCTGATTGGAAGTGATCCCTTCTCATTGCCTTTGGTTGGACTTGACTCTAGACCTTCTTTAATGTGTCACTTCTTCATATTGTTAGGATAGATACCACAATGGTCAAAGCCCATGCATTTGTCCATAGAACCTCTTACTCAGCACTTACCGACATGGTCTCTGCATGATTCCAAAACACTTCACATTCCCCTCTCACCTCTTGAGAAGTTCAAGTAAAGGCAGGGGCCAAAAGTTCTCTTTGTGGATGAGTTTAGGATGTATGGTATGTAGGTATGTATATCTGAACATATATGGAGCCATCAGTAATATATAGCAGAGTCCACAAACATTTTCTATAAAGGACCAAATAGTAAACATTGTAGGTGTTGCAGGCTATGGGGGCTGTCCTGCATTCTGGCACTACTACTTAACTTGTAGTCATCACAGCACAAAAGCAGCCCTAGACTGTAAGTACATGAATGGACACAGTTGTGTTCCAATAAAACCTTATTTACAAAAACATGCAGACGCCCCAGAGGCTATAGTTTGCTGACCCCAAAATATAGTATAGTCTGGACAAGAATTCAGAATGCCAGGGGACCCCAGCTTTGCCCCGTACCAGCTGAGTGCACAGCTTAGTTCTCTCATGTCACTTGAAATAATCATTTTGTAAGCTCGAAAATACTATACCAACATCTAAGATGGTATTCATTCACTCATTCATTTATTCAACAAGTATATGTCAAATGCCCACTGTGTGTCAGAGCTGACCCACAACAACAAGGTGGTAGTAGGTAAGAATGATTCACATACATTTTGGAAAGGGTACCGATATCAGACTATTGGGTGATTGTCAGGTTGGGGTCATAGGGTAAGATGACAGCCTGGTGGGAGTGGGGGGTTCCCCTGCAAGGAATTGATGTTCACACAGTCACTCGTTTTGGGAAGTGGTTAATTCTGGGCAGGAAATGAGTTGGCACTTTGGGTTGGGGGTGTTCATACGTCTTTCTCTCTCTGGGGCCAGGAAGAGTTGGGCCAAGATCCTAAGTCACAGAAAGGCTTAAATAAATCTCACTGGGGAGTGAGATGTATCTTAGCTATGTGGAGTTAGCCCTCAAGTGATTGGTATCATCAAGTTTATGGTTTTCTCCTTAGTGGAGCCAGCAACCAAGAGGAGAAGCAATCAGTATTTCTGGAACAGCCAGTGTGAAGGCTCAGGGGTGGAGAGTCGCTGGCCTCCAAAAAGCAAGATCCCATCCAGTATCCAGAGCAGGGCATGAATGGTGCAGGATCAAACCAAAATAATTTGGAAGCAAGAATCGTTTTATTTTGTAGATATCGGCAGAAAGTGAACTCCGTGTAAACATTGTTCTTACAATCAAACAATTTTGGTACAGGGTGGTAAGTTTTTAGACAGAAGAGAGGATGTCAAGGCAGAAATTGGATGCCTAACTTAGCCTGGGAATGATTCTTGAGAAAAAAGGTCTGAGTTGAGATTTAATGAATGGGGTCAGGTTAACCAAGCAGAGAAGGGAGGGCAAGGACCACGCAGACAGAGGGATTCGCATGTGAAAGGCAAGTGGCTTCAGAGGGAGCCGCGCAACGTCCTTAGGGATGAGACTCTGGAGTCAGACCGTGGGCATTTACATCCTGGCCTCTGAGCTCCTTAGACAGGTTCATGCATTTCTCCGAGCCTCCGTTTCCTCCTACCACGGGAATGGAAATCTTGATCTCATAAGGCAGTGTCGAGGATGAAACAGACCACAGTATTGAAGGCTTCAGTATGATGCCCGGAACCCGGTAAGGAAGCCCTCGGTCAGAGTTAGCAGTGAGATCTATTTATGTAATACGAAGCTTTTTAAGGAAACACACCAGAATTGATGAAGGAGCAATAATGAAAAGGTCAGATTCCGTGGACGGCTGTGTATTTGAGGGTACGAAAGTCATTTGGGCAGTAGGAATTAAGCTTCCTCAAGCATTTTCTTGCTTTTTCCTCATCTCGATGTGTCAATCCCATGACGGGTCGTGGCCTTTCTTCCCTTGACTAGTTCTGCGCCTGATGCTGAGTGCGCCAGGCCAGCTGTTAAAATGAAACTAGTTGCGAGAGCAGAAGGCAAACCCAGAAAGGTCACGGCAGTTATGTTCTCTGTGCCCCCAGCAGTGGGAATGGAATGATGAAATAGTTCAGCTGGTTTTCCCTTGGAGCTTTTTTGTTGACGAAGCTGGATCAGACCCCCATTCGGCATGTTCCTAACCAGTTTAACGGATACCCTCTGCCGCTAATTCCCTGCCTGGCTGCGAGGGCGTCTACGCATCTCCCGAGTGCGGGCTCTGGGTCAGACCTGCCCTGGGTGCTGGGGCTCAGAGTGGATTCTTGCTTCTAGGCGCTCCACTCTAAGTGGGGAAAAGACACCCAATCACCAGCACTCCAACGTGTGAGTAGTGTTGTCCTGAGGGAGACGGAGGGAGGGGACCCCCAGTAGTTCCATCTCTCAAATATTTATGCAGGCTTGTCCAGGCTAGTTTTCCCTAGAACATGAAAGCATTCATGGGCATTTGCCTCATGAACACCTTTGTTCGTCCAATGGCTGGTTTTTCTAGATGCCCATGGCGCCGGCTTCAGTGAGTCTGAGGAAACATCATTCCTCTCACCTTTACCCTTGAGCGTTTTCCTGCTTCTCTCCCGCCACGAAACTCCTTTGCAGATACGGAAGTTAATAAAAGACCTCCCCATTTGTATACTTTTCAAGCTTATTGTATGTTCTTCCCACAGCTTTGGAAAAGATTATGCTTCTTGTTTTACAGTTGAGGAAATTTGGAGAGTGTCTGTGACTCATCAAGAAGCCATGTTAATCACTGCCCAAGCTAGGATTCAAACTCAGGTTTCCAAACCATCCGTTCCCATCCGCCACCCCCAGACTTGGTTCTCTCTTTCCTTGGCCATAGTAGAGTACATCCCCTCCTCTGGACTACATCCCAAGCTTTCAACATCCTGGCTACAGTCTTGTCCCAGCTCTTGCCCAAGATACCCAAGGGAAAGAGCTGGACCAAAAGCAATTTTTAAAAATTCAGTGATAATTACAAAAGAATACCATCATGGTGACTTAATGATGCTTTTGGTAGTGTCTAGACCCTCATATTTGCATAAAGAGTAGAAGGGGAGGGAGAATCCATTTCCCAAAGTCAGCTGGGAGGAAAGAGGGAAGCATAATGGAGTCAGAGAAATCTACACTTACCAGGGAAAATCATCTGAACCAGCAGCCCTCAAAGCTTTAGGTGTCCATGAATCTCCATCTTGTAGATCTTATCAAAATGGCGATTTTGTTTCAGTAGGTCTGGGTAGAGGTGAGATTCTGTATTTTTAGCAAGCTCTCTGGTGATGCCAGGGCTGCTGAGTTCAGGACGCAGTACGGATAATGAGGATTTAAACCACTGACTCTTGAACTTAAGGTTTGGGAGCTTAAAATAATCCTGATGCCTGGGCTTTAACCCTAGAGATTCTAATTTAATTGATCTGGGCTCTGCGCCGGGGACCAGGGCATTAAGAAATCTTTCAGTTGATTCTAAAGTGCACCAAAATTGCATTTGAACTCTAGGGAGAGTATCCCCACCTACCAAATGATTAGAACTGCATAGAGCTGTCTCACAGAGACAAGAGGGAGATAGATTATATAGCGAATATACTACACCTAGCTCATAGAGGGGGTTCAACAAACCAAGTGAATGTTTGGTTGTTTTCCGTTCCAAATTCTCAGATGGCACAGATGGGTTCTGGCATCTGGAAATTTCCCTTTTCTTTAATAGCTGTCTTACTCTCCTGAGCGCTGAAAAACTTTCCTAAGAAAAAAGGTAGCTTAATTCACATTTCTATACTTTTTAAAGAATTCATAGTCCTTTTTTTTTCTCTTTTGGATGGCTTCTTTGGTGTCTTTCCTCGAATGTGGCCTATGTTTAAAGAGATTTTCTTTGAGTATTCACTTAAGAAATAGTTATTGAACAGCTATTATGTCCCGGGAGCTGTGCCGGGCTGTGAGGACCCAGTGCTGAATAAGATTGATAGGATTCCTGCCTTCCAGGAGTTTGGATGCTGGAGAGGAAGTATAGAGAGAGCCAGAGGGAAGAACGTCATGCACTAAAGGATGGGACAAATGGGGAAGAAGACAGCAGGGAATCAGGTGAGGCCAGAAGAATCAGGAAGACTTCTTTAAGGAGATCAGGGCAATGGCAGGAGTTAACCAGGCAAAGAGAGTGAAGTGAATATTTCAGGCAGAAGGAAGAGCACCTGCAAACACCAGGTGGCAAGGCTGAGCACGGAAGGTTTGAGAAACTGGGAGAAGTTCAATGTTATTTGAGTATCAAGCCCAAGGTGGGAGGTGGCATGAAGCGAGAGAGGAAGGAAAGATCTTGATGGAGAGGGGGAGAGCTTAGATTTTAGGAAGGCTGGGTCCATAGTGGTTGGAGAATGGAATGTTGGGCGGGGATGGTCACACACCAGGGCTTGACTTCCAGCTCTAGCTCCCACTGGCTGTGTGATGTTGGCCATGCCACTCAACGTCTCAGAGTCTCAATGTCACTGTCTGGAATGTGGGGAGGACAGTACTTGCCTCCCAGGCTGTTTAAGACTAAATGAGGGAGGGGCGCCTGGGTGGCACAGCGGTTAAGCGTCTGCCTTCGGCTCAGGGCGTGATCCCGGCGTTACGAGATCGAGCCCCACATCGGGCTCTTCCGCTATGAGCCTGATTCTTCCTCTCCCACTCCCCCTGCTTGTGTTCTCTCTCTCACTGGCTGTCTCTATCTCTATCAAATAAATAAATAAAATCTTTAAAAAAAAAAAAAAGACTAAATGAGGGAGTGAGCAAGTATGTGAAGAGTGCAGACCCTGTGGGAGCTTGGTAAGCGGAAGGTATTGTTATCAGTACCCAGGACGGTGGTGCCACCTAGGGGTGGGGTTTGTAAGGGGTAAGACGGGATCCAGGTTGTGAGTCAGGAGGTAACAACGGCAACATGGTAACAGGTGACATGGTGCTGGTGGGGACAAAAGAAATGGGTGAACTGGACAGGTGTTGATTGGATGGGAAATAGGAAAGAAGGGTCATGAGAGACTCAGATCGTCCTTGAGATTTAGAACGTAGGGATAGTGACAAACTTGGGATGAGTCTTGTGAAGTCAGTTTTAATGTTGAGCTTGTATCCATCAGGGATCGTTTGCAGAGAACGGATGTCACTCCAGCTTGTTAGCAGGAAGGCACTTCTCACAGCGTGTCAGGTGGCTTACAGACTCGCCGAGAGGGCTGAGGAAACAGAATCCGGGCTGAGCTTTCAGGAGCGACCTCTAATGTACCCCTCACAACGGGGCTGCTAGGGTAGCTGCTGTCTCTTCAATCCTCTTGCAATCAGGAAGCTGCCCCTTTAGAGCCACAACCCGGCTGTTTCAAACAGGAAACCACCGTGATCAGGAAGCCGCTACTGCTGTCAGATCTAGAACCACTGCGAATCTGCAACAGATCATGTCAGCAGAATGGATGCTCCCGTCCCTACACCAGGCTCACCGCACCTACCAACCTAGTATCTGACACTGGAACTTCTGCAAAGACACCTGCAGAGAAACCAAACACCTCCACGGCTGGGCTTGCTGGCAGAGTGGACAACGGTGTAAAATCTTGTCCCCCTTGGACTACACACCCCTAGGACTCCAGCTGCCAGAGAATTAGTAAAGTATATTTTGAGCCTTCCAGCTTTTGGAGCAGGGAAAGTCACGCTAGGACAGTACTTTGCAGACTGTGGGTTGTGACTCATGACAGCATCATGAAAATCAATTCAGGTGGTCACGACAAGATTTTTTTCTTAGTCACAAGTCGTAAGTATTACTTAATGTAACCTTTGTATTAGGGATTTTGTGTGTGGGTGTGTGGGTGTGTGTATATACACATCTTTGTTTGCAAAGTAAAGCATTTCTTCCTCTGAGCCATGGTTAACAAACAAACAAACTTGAAAGTCACTACCCTAGATGTGGAGGGCCAATCTTCCATTGCAAGATCTTAGAAAGAGCTCCTGGGTAGAGCCCAGTGGCTACTGAAAATATGGGGTTGCATTTTGGGAGCAATCAAAACTGGAGATCTAGATTATACAGTCATTGACAAGAAGATGTCATTGAAGCCAAGGGGAAGTTGAGTAAGCCATCCAGGGAGACAGCCTGGAGTGTGAAGAGAAAGAGGTGGGGGATAGACACCTAGAAATACAGACATTTGGACTTGGGGGAGAATTTTCCATCTGGGGTTGTGCTTATCCTTCCTGCACTCTGGTATTTTTCATTTGCTCTCCAGAGAGAGAACTGGATCCAGGGAAGCCCCAGAATGCTTTGGAAAAACCAGCAGCTGGCACGGGGGCTGGCCCTCAGGACTTGTGTGTGGAATGCGTGTACAGAGCCAAAGAAATTCTAAGAACGATGGAAAGAGCTTTTTAGATTCCAAAGCTCCAGCTCGTGAGCTGTGACCACAGAGGGTAGTCTAGACTCACTAGCAGAGGGTGACCCAGTAGCCTTAGGGTACTAGTTATAATTTTCAAAGAGTATTTCTGCATATAGAAAAATGGCAACAAGGGGTGTGACCTGTACAGGGACATATGCTCATTGTAGCAAAATCGGGAGGCAAACAAGGTGTTCACCTGTAGGAGCATGGCCAGTCCAGCATGTTCAAAAATGAAATAGGATATCCCAGTTAAATGAGTGTGCTAGATCTGAACAGGTGTCAGTCTGTATATATCTCAAAAAATTTACATTACCTGAAAAATTTCAAGTCACAAAATGTGATATGAAGTACGATATCATTTATTGAAAAAAGTTTCATTTATTGAAATTGTTAAAACCACACAAAATTATACTATAGATTCTTATGGGAAAACAAGTATGAAATTATGTAAGTGAAGGGGCTGGGCAAACTTCCAGGCAGTGGCTATCTCTGGGGAGGGTGGAGGGAAATGGATTTGGAGGAGTGAGGCTTTGCTCTATCTACAGCGTTTTATTTTTAAAAAGAAGCAGAAGCGAATATGGCAAAATATTAATAGTTATTAAATTAGCAGTGAGGCATGGGAGAAATATTATTTTCTGTTGTTCTCATAATTAAAAATAAATACAACTGTACATACATTTTGCAATGCCCACGGCAAGAATAAAGCTTCCTCCCCTGACTGCAGGTTAAGCAGATGACCTGAAAACAATTACAAGAGGAAAGCGGGGACACTCACACACACAGAGGTACACACATGTGTATACACACAGTACACACATGTTTATATGTAATACACATGCATGTACATACATACATATACAGATATATACAAGCACAGACATGAATACATATACACACATATATGTATACATTCAGATGAAAACAATAAGCTTTTAATTTGTAAATTGTGTCTTCAGTTTCTGAGAGATCGAACTTTTATATATGGGGACCCCGGCCTTTTTCTGTAATTTGACCGTGTACTGAACCTAGATTCTATCTGTGTCTCATATTCAAACGATAATCCTGGAGGATCTGAGTGGGGACAAAGAAGAACAGAGGAAGTCCCTGAATGCTGGGGACCGCCCCAGTACAAGGGTAAAGATGTGACCCAAAGAATTACAGACAGGCTACAGGATGAGCGCAGTAAAGCCGGGTGGGAAATAATGGAGGGGGAGTCAGGCGACTGGGCCCCACTGCCAGCTCAAATCCCAGCTCTGCCACTAACCACACGTGAGCACTTGACAAGTCTCTGCCCGCTGCGGGGCATGCATTCCACCACCGGCTTAGCTCCTCAATCAGCATCTTTCCAGAGACGACACTGACTGACTTCGCAATGCTCTTAATGTAAGTGTCAGAATAATCAGTGGTATTCCAGGGATTCCAGAAGGCTCTCCTGTTTGGTAAATTCTGCCCAACTCTCTTCAGCATTTCCTCCCTTTAGAGACTGCTGCTATCCACTCTCCTGGGGGTGCAGGGACCTCCTCTGAGCCAACCTTTGTGTGACTGGGGAATTCTGAGAGGGAATAGGGTAGGTTAAGGAGGCATCAGTGGGTGATAGACAGATGGGGTGAAAAAAACGTTACTAAATGTGGAGAAAGAAAGTCTTATGAATTCCCCAAGGGCAGGAACACATTTAGTCTACACTGACTTGTTTCTTATCAACTTACACATTGCCCTTCTCTACACTTTCTGCAAGTATACTGTGTTTTGTGGTGTGTGTGTCTGTGTGTGTGAGAGAGAGAGAGAGAGAGAGCGAATTCCGGGTTTTTCCCCAGGGGACATATGTTTCGGGTAGCCTGAGTTCCCAGTTAGAAAAATTATTTATTTTACTTGCATAGACGCTACCACATTTCCAGGGGTTGGTTAACCCTCAGGGAATAACAGAACCTGGTTTTAAGCTTTCCAGCGTAGCCACACCCTATTATCTTCAGTTGCGTTACTAACGATTATTCTCTTTTCCTTTCTTTGTCTTGCTACAGGACTCCTTCAAATGCTGTGCCCCCTGTGTCTTCAGCGGTCTGCTTTCAGAGCATTGCTTGAGAGAGACTGAGAGCAGGAACCAGTCAAGTATAAAAGTCAGGTGCCTCTGCTCAGAGAAGGAATGGAAACTTCCTCAAGTATGAGTATGAGACAGTAGAAACCTTGCTTAGTGTACACGAGCTTAGATTGCAGATATCGCCCCAAGAATGCACGAGTTGGCTTACGCAAGGTTCCTTTGTCCTTCAGAGTCTGGCCATAGCTCAAATGCCAGGTGCTCTCTCACCTGCTAGGTCTGGGTCCTCGGAACCTGTCTCTGTGTTTACGTACTTGGCTTGCTGAATTCAGCACCTCTTCCAATGCCCACTCCTCCCAAAGAATCTACTCATAGAAAGCATTAGGAGAAATGTAGATTTTACTGACTGTTTCATAGAGGAGGCCTGGAAGGGGGTTAACACAGCACACTGCTCAGAAAAGGACTTCAATTTTTCCTCCAGCTATTTTGTTTTCCCAAGTCCTTCTCATCCACACCAAAACTGCTGGGTTTCTTTGTTCTTTTCTTCTTTTAAATTTTTTCTAGTCTTTCTCTGACAAACTTTCCTGATTTCCTACATTTTTCTTTTCCCTCCACCTTTTTGGAGAAAAATGCAAATTTTGCTCCATTCTTTCGCATGGCAGTGAAGGGTCCCTTTTGCTTCTGACGCATAAACTCTGGGGCTTTATACTTCAAGCTCCATGGCTTTTTAAACAGGTAAGGTGCTCCTTTGGAAATGATGGATGGATGTAAAGGGAGGTCGCTGTAGCTAGAGAAATCTCACGGTTGCCATTGTTCAGAAGTCCTCACCATTTGCAGGGTCATCATCATTTATCAGCAACATTTGGGGGCTTTAATGGTCCTCCACAGAAATGGTTTCCTGAGAGGCATTTGAAGCAGGGAGCAGAGAGAGAGATCATGCGAGAAATGGCAGCAGCTGGTCCCTGACCAAATGGCGGCATCACCATGACCACTGCGTGCTGACGGAGTGCTTGCTGAACACACAGCCCTTCCCTATAGGAAACGGAAGCTGTCTGTCGTCGATGTATTGTCAATCTTAACTTGAAAGGAGTCAAGCCCGGTCAGATGGTTTTCCAAATACCAGGAGGCCTCTTAGATTTGGGATGGTCAGTTGCACAGTCCTTTCTTTTACACGGTTTAGATCCCACAGTTCACATCATTTGCCAAGGTACCCTGAATCCCATTTCCAAATTCTGACTCTGTTTGTTGAGGTGACATGTGGCCAGACCCCACTAGTTCCATCAGATTTATACTGGTGTGAGGTGAGGGCCTTCCCTTCGGTTGGGGCTTCTAGAACACTGCCTGGAATCTTAGTTCACAGGTCTGGGATGAGAGATCCTGGTCTTCTGAGATGGAAGAGATTTTGGAGAGATTCAAATCCAGCCCCTTCATTTTTCAGACATGAATCCAGAGTTCCAGGGAGGGTAAAGGGATAGCTCCAGGTCATACAGTGAGTTAGTTAGTGGTTGGGCCAAGACATAAATCCATCCCTTCTGATACTCATTAAGGCTTTTCCCACCATATTGTCTTGCTTCCCTGCCTTCTATTTGAAAAAGATACATCACTCAAAACTGTTTTGTTTTTTTTTTTTAAACCCTGGAGCTGTATCTTCCCAAGAGACAGATGGAGAAGCATATTATTTAATACCCCTGTGGTTTCAGTCTTGGTCTAGAGTTTTCTTTTTGCCCAAGTGTTTGGATGGATGAAGTACTGTATGGTAGAGAGTGGTTTTCTTCCTGAAGGCCAGAAGAAATGGCTCAGTCTGAACTACTATATAAGAAGATAGACAACACGTTCTCAAGAGGAAAGGTGTTTGTGTCCACGTACTGGAATTTATCCACCTTGACTGATATGGTGGTGTTGACCTGGAGGTGTTCCAGCAAAAATTGAGAGAGATTTTGGTATATGTTTTTGGTTCGCGCTCCAGACTCACACACTGTCACCAGCGTCTGCTTTTTCACGTCTTTGTTGATGAGAAGCTCCAACTTCAGGTCAACAGAATGTTCTGGGCATTTCACGAGAAACTGCAGTTGGCAAATGATGACATACCAACCTGGGAACTGGATTACCAGATTCCCATCCTGATATCTGACTCCATGGACAATGCCGTCTTTGTTCCAAGACAACTTGGATTTGTTTATATGCTTTGACACTGGAAAGAGAAGGACAAAAAGACAGAATTATTGGGCATATGTCAGGTGCAGATCGGAAAGTGTGAAGGCTTTATTCAAGGTTTCCCATTGCATTCGAGACCTGTGTTTTCTATAACATTGCCTGCTGTTCCAACCATCCGGAACGTCTTCCATGTTACTCTTCTAGACGCTGCTTAATATTCAAGGCACAGGGGCTTCCTTTTCTCTAATGCTTCAAGCTGGAGGGTCAGAACACACATGGTGATGGACTCCTACCTCCTATAGAATCACTTTCCACTTATTTATTATATTCTATTTTTCTATTATTATTATAATTATTAACTACCCCTGTCAGACCGTGAGCTCCTGGACTATATTCCCCAAAAGTTCTGGACTATCATGTTCTATCAATCAATCAATCGATCAATGCTCCATCACTAAGGGACTACTATTGGGTAGGCATTGCGTCAAGTATCTGAGATAGGATACTCAGTTTTGTTCAGTTAGTAACCAATTTAAGATGTCCAGGAGAATCTCAGCCTGTTGATCTTCACATGAACATGCAGCCTTTACCAATTCATTGTCTCCATTTTTTAATGTCTTCCTCTCTTGGAAAGGGCAGCCAACGTAATTGTGTAGATTACGCAGGTGTACAGTGAGGGGCTTTTCCCAGCTGGGATTTTTCGAGAAGCAGAGGATTGGCAGACCCTGTGAGCCGACATGTTCGTGTGGAAAGCCAAGTCTCTCTGAGTTCTAACAAGTGCAAATCGGCACTGATTAGTCAGGCTGCCTTTCAGAACTGGAAAGCTGGCCTTCGCTTTAATTGCCTCCCTGCCTTCCCTTTAAACCTCGTTGCAATTCAATTGAAGAGTGAGAACTAATCCAGCTGCAAAACTGAATTTTTAAAGTGGGCAGAATAGCTATTCAGAGGATCTTGGCCATCCTCTCCGTATCTCGGCTTTCCCAGACTAAGTGGCTCGCATTATTTCGTTTAGAAGGGGCCTCTTGGCTGAACATATTGCAATACGCAAACAGGCCATGTGCGAGCGCGTTCATTAAGTTGTCAATCCGGGGACAAGGCAAGTCTGTGGTTCCCTTGGGAATAACCTGATAGAGGCAGAGACTGAAAACCTCCTTCTCTTTCGTGCGGAAAAGTACTGTGCACTTGGCCCCAGGCTTGCAGGTGGCTGAATAGAGAGGGGGCATGAGGTTCAGACACAGATGCCTTTGGAGGCCAGGTTGGCAACACAGAAAAGTGAGGGGGGCTGAGGAAGGAGGAGTCTTGTGGCTCTCTCCCCTTTCCCCCTAAAGTCTTTAAACTCAAATTGTAAAAAAAATAGCATGCAGGCTAGAGACCACATCTGCAGGTCATATTTGACCAGGGACTTCTCCTTGTGACCCCTCTGGCTTAGAGGTTTCCGAAAGGCCACAGGAAGTGACCCTCAGGTGGCTAGAGTTCCTGGATTCGTTACTGACCTTGGAGGTAGGCCCATGACTTCTTGAATGGAGCCTTTTCCAGTATACATGAGATGTCCTCTGAGCAGTTTCCTAAAAATAAGGAGATCACACATTAAATGTCTTTCTCTGCTCTGGGGAACTGGGGACACCGGATCCTTTTCCATGACCCTTGGATGGAGACAATTCGTATTCTGTTTCCATTTGGGGGCCTAAAAGGAAACCGGTTTATTTCTCATTTTGCTATCAGGTCCTTTAGAATTCTTTGGAATGGGTTGATTCCACAAAGACTGGAAGTTGGGGGAAGGGAAGCAAAGATGACCTGATCTCCCCTAGGTAACAGGCGCCCTTCCCGTCCCTTGACTTACTTCACTTCACTCTTGCAGCAACCCAATGAGAGTGGTATTATTATTATTTTTTTTTTAAGATTTTATTTATTTATTTGACAGAGATAGAGACAGCCAGCGAGAGAGGGAACACAAGCAGGAGGAGTGGGAGAGGAAGAAGCAGGCTCATAGCAGAGGAGCCTGATGTGGGGCTCGATCCCACAACGCCGGGATCACGCCCTGAGCCGAAGGCAGACGCTTAACCGCTGTGCCACCCAGGCGCCCCGAGAGTGGTATTATTAAGTCCCTTTTACAGATGGGGAAAAGCCTGGGCACCGGACAGATGCAGTATACTGTTCCACGTCACTCAGCCGGGCAGTGGTGGCCAGAACGACACCACCAATAGTAATTCTGCTATCCTCCTTTTGAGAGAGCACCAGATACTAATCTGTGCACTTTTACAAATTTCTGCTGTTCGAATTCTCCGAATAACTCTGCCAAGTGGGTGCCCTGATGCCTAGACAGAGTCAATGACACGAGGTCAAGCAAGTTGGCGGTAACATTGGATTCACCCCCATGTCTATCTGATTCCAGAGACCAGTTTTCCATCTCAAAGCCATTTGCTAGACAGTAGAGATAAACACATTCTTGGGCTCAATTTTAAGAGGATATAGGATTAAAGACACCTAAGCAGGAAGCCTGCTATCTGGAGCTTCCTTGGCGGGGGAGAAAGACGGTGTTTATGTCATTATGGTATTTAAGAAACAAAAATATTTTTAATATATTCACTGGTGATGCTGGCTTAGCAGCTTTTTATTATAGAAACTATTTTATATGCAAAGAGCCAAGTTATACATTTCCTGCGGTGACTCATGAATTCAACTTACTCTGGGTAAATTCCTTCTTCTCTTTGGACGTCGGTTTCCTATCTATAAAACTGGGAGATCTAAGACCTGACATTGACATCTTTTTGATGATGTCATCAGAGTGACCATTCATTCCATCCAGAGACTAGGCAGCCATGGGCCCGTTCGGTTGAAGAAGCCACACGCTGATGTGTTTGCTCCCTGGATCTCCGAGTGGTATCTGTTGGGCTCACAATATTCCCCATTTGCCTCTCTGCCCCAGGCCTGAGCAAATCCCTCCCGGCCTTGGCCTTCCTCACTTCCCCATGGAGACTTGGAGAGGTTAGAAGTTAAGCGAACAGTTCCCTCTGCTGTCTGAACAAGCTCACTGCTCGCGGCAACCCCTGCAGAAGCAGTGGGGGGTTTTGATCCTTGTCTGCCCTCAACCCATAAAGACGCTCTGGCGCAAAGGTCTCCTTGGTGATGAGGGCTGGTAGACCAGCTGCCGTTTTCTGGATCCCATCTCTTTACCTGGCCTTCTTGTCCTGCCTGTTCCAGCCACAGCCCACACTCTTGAGGTGTTAGATTCAGAGTTAGGACATGAGGGCTGCTCATTTTCTCAGGCACTGTGAGTGCTGTTAGGAGAGTCCCCCTGGCCAGCTTCCCCTTTTTGGAGGTGTGGAACATCGAGTCAGAAAACATTGCAGCGAGGCATATCTGGCCATGTATCTTCTTTGCTGGGAGTCCCTTTCAGACTTTGCGGTGCCTGCTGGATCAGGGCCCAGATCCTCCACGGGCGTTCATGGTCCCTAGTGTTCTGTCCCTCCTGCATTCTCCAGTCTCACCCGCACCTTCCCTCCTTCCCCCGTACTCCCAATCCCCATAGTAGTAGCAATAGTGCAGATGACAATAATAGCTAATGCAGACTGAGTGATGGCGATTTTCCGGGTCCTCTGTTAAGCATGCTCCATCCAGTCTTTCCCTTAATTCTTACAACCACCCCATGAAAAAGGTACTACAGTGACTTCTGGCTTGTACATAAGGAAACAAAGGCTTTAAAAGGTTAATGACTGGGGCGCCTGGGTGGCACAGCAGTTAAGCGTTTGCCTTCGGCTCAGGGCGTGATCCTGGCGTTATGGGATCGAGCCCCACATCAGGCTATGAGCCTGCTTCTTCCTCTCCCACTCCCCCTTCTTGTGTTCCCTCTCTCGCTGGCTGTCTCTATCTCTGTCGAATAAATAAATAAAATCTTTAAAAAAAAATAAAAAAAAAATAAAAGGTTAATGACTTCTTCACATTTGCACAGCTCGTCAGTGATAGAGTGAGGTTCAAACCCAGGCTGTCTGACTCGAATGGCCCGGTTCCATTGCTGACGACTATGTTGGTGTTTGGGGGCCGTGGTGCGTGTTAATCTGCCTCTCCACCTGGAAGCCCCCCTTCACCGAGAAAGTTATTCCTTATTTAAAGCATGGCCTGGAAGTCATCTCTGACCTTCCCTCTGTTTGCCTGTTTGCCTCCTCCGTTAGACCGTAAGCCCTCAGGGCAGAGACAACTATTTATATATCCCCACTGCTCAGCCCAGAAGATGCTCTGTCAATGTTTGTTGAATTGAATCATCTCGTCTCTCCCTCTTACTTCCCTCCGTGGATGTCAGCTGAGTTCTGGCATGAGTGAGGTGAATGGGGATGCTTGGCTTGCCTTTCCCCTTGGGGCTGGAATAACACTAGCCTCGTTCCCCCATAGTTCTTCAGGTTAGTGTTGATTAAACGGGAGGAGAGGACTCATGCCCTGGGCTGAGGCCAACACGTCATGCCAAGAACAGGTGCTGCTCATTGGCTGGAGGCCCCCTCACATCATGTCACTTGTGGTGGCATCTGTCAGGTGAGCTTCCGTAAACAGGTGGGTGGCTGGAGAAGTACAAGCCTGGGCTTGCCTCTCACACATGCAGGTTCTGTTTTTCCTTTCCCCTTTGGTCTTTGTATGTTTGGTTGGTTGACCTCAGCTGCAATTCTGAGAAACCCAAGGATGGAAAAAAAAAAAAAAACAAAAAACACAACAACCCTCATTCTGAAGCATCTGCATTTCCTGAAGTCAAATGGCAAGGTGTATTTTAGTTTTTCTTTAAGAATCTTTTAGATGGTTTCAAGCAAAAGGAAAAACATGGGCGACCCTCTCCAAAAATGGCGTTGCTGGAGCTGCCTGAGGGAAGGGGCCTTGGAAGGGGACACTGGTGAAGCTGTTGGTGGAAGGGGGCGGTTGAATGTGGAGAGGAGCCCAGAGGAGGGCACGGTTGTCGGCCTTTCGCATCTGACAGGCTGTCAGCAGGGAGGCGGTGCAGCCTGCTCTGTGGGGCCCAGAAACCACGGCTCTACATGGAGGTTTGAAGGGATGACGCGCTCAGCTCATAACGAACATGGCCCTTGTCCCCATTTCTCAGATGAGTCAACGGGAAGACCTCTAAGGACACACATCACACTGTCAATCACAGAGCTGGCAGTCAAACATTTGGCCAGTTAGTGCTATTCAAAGATGTGTTGGGCTGTTTTGAGGGTCACGAGTTCTTGCCAAGAGCCAGATGGGCACTTCACCAGCACGTGTCACCCTGAGAGTCCATGATACGACTTTCTTTTTTGGTTAGGAGGACAGGAAGGAGGGATTTACAAATAGGTGGTGCGACCTGCAGCTGGAAGCCTGTGCTGTCCCTGGAATTTTGAATGCTGGGAGCATGGGGAGCAAAACACCCCTGTTTCACTCACTTCCCAGCTGAATGTGATGTCTGGAGGGGTTTAGTTGGAAGCACGGACCACTCAGGTGGGGGAAATGAGAACTGTTTGCAAGTCATGTCTGAGTTGGTGGTCTGGGAGTTAGAATCTAGGAATTTCCCCTCTCTGGGCCCTGGAACCCTTAGCTAGATGCTAGATGAAGAGCAGGGTGGGTTTGATGGCCTAGAAAGGCCCTTCTAGTGTAGTCTACCAGGCTGGGCAGACTCAGCTCTACAGAGCTAGGCTTGCTGCAGCAGGGGAAAGTCAGTCCCAGTTCCAACTGTCTGTCTTTGTGGGCATGTTGCTTTAGCCCTTCTAGGATATTTCTAGACACCTACAGTGCTAGAACAGAACATTTTACATCTGGGGACAATCTAAGTCATGAACAGCCTGATTTTGTAAGGATTTGCCCGGTTTGTAGAAATGGAAGTTCCTGGAGAGGTTACTTGTCCAGGCTTAGTAAACATATAACACATGTGTTCCCCAACGTCACCCCCATGGCACACTTGTCCTAGGTCACCCCGTGAATTAGCGACAGAGGTAGGACCGCAGCCTGGACACCTTACCCCTTCTATGGGGCATTTCATCTTTCAAACAACTTAAGTGCTCTGTGAATTTTTCTGAGGACTGAGGCCTTTAGATGGGCAAGATTTATAAGCCCAAACTTGGCCTCCTCTAGGATCATGGAATTTTTCTGGGCATTGTTTGGCAGCCTGGAGAGAAGTATGTGCCAATGAAACCCTCTTGGCCAGTTTTACAGAAAAGAGAGATAGGGAGAGAGAGATATTGCTTAAGGTGGTTGAAAAGACCGTGTCTAGGGCCGCCTGGGTGGTTCAGTCAGTTAAGCTACTGCCTTCGCCTCAGGTCATGATCCCAGGGTCCTGGGATGGAGCCCTGCATTGGGCTCCCTGCTCAGTGGGGAGTCTGCTTCTCCCTCTGCAAACTCCCCCCACTGCCCTGCTCATGCTCTCTCTCTCAAATAAATAAAATCTTGAAAAAAAAAAAAAAAAGAAAAGAAAGATCATGTTCTAGAAAGCAGCATAATGGCAACCTGAAGACTGCACCCTGCCTTGGGATCTCAAAATGCTAGACTTGAATGGGCGATTTGATGCCAACTTAACCAAGACCCTGTTCTACGAGTGGGGACATTGAGCCCAAAAGAACTGAGGGTCTGGCCCACGATGTCACTGCAGATTTGTGGCACAGCTGGGTCCAGAGCACATGGCTCCTGACTCCTGGCCCAGGGCTCTGTCCTCTGTTAGTCTTTCCATGGAGGAGGAAGGGTTAAATGTAGGAAGAAGTGGGTTTGCAGCCACCATACACAGTGGGCTGAAAACTGACGAGACAGCTAGAGGTGCTGGGAAAAGAGCACCAATGAGCCTTCTGGACTCCCTCCCACAAAAGAATGCCATCAGGTGACTTCAGGGCCATGTGCTGAACCCTGCCAAGTCATAAGTCATAAGCCTTGACTGGGCTTCCATCAGGATGCAGCAATGCCCACAGTGGCAAAACAAACCACGCCAACGACTCCGGCCAGATGGTATGTGGTCAGAGTGCCTGGCACCTTCCAGGCTGATATTAGGACAAGATAGACACATTGCATCTGGACTCTGGTCAAGGCTTTTAGCTGTCCCTTCCCCTTATGGACCCCCAGTTACTGCATCTGTAAAGTCCGATGATAATAATCAACCTAAATGAATGATCGTTGCAAAGATGCAATGGATGTAAAAGGTGGCCAGTGTAGCACAGAGTGTAGCTTAGAGGAGACATCCAGGAAATGGTAGTCCCTTCCTCCCCTACTCCTCTTGTCCTGTTGCAGTAGACAGCTTAGCCATGCCGCTCGGCAGAGTGAACTGGCTGACGAAATGCTTATGAAAGCAGAGCTCATGGCGCTATCTGATGGATGGAAGCTTCTCAACTATGTGCATAAATGCTTGAGGCTGTCTGATGGCTTCCAGAAGTGTGTGTAGAATGCTCCTTCCATCTGCTGAAAATATTTTAAGCCTTCCAAGAAGGAGAGGAATTATCTTAATGACTGCATCTATCAAGGTCCTGGCAGTCCCTTCCTCTGGCGGAAGAGCCAGGAAAGTCCCAACAGTGACATCTAGGGGAGAGTCTCTCCATTATCAGTAGAATTTAGTATCAAAGTGAATCTTAGGGGCGCCTGGGTGGCTCAGTCGTTAAGTGTCTGCCTTTGGCTCAGGGTGTGATCCCGGCATTCTGGGATCGAGTCCCACGTCAGGCTCCTATGCTGGGAGCCTGCATCTTCCTCTCCCACTCCCCCCTGCTTGTGTTCCCTCTCTTGCTGGCTGTCTCTCTCTCTGTCAAATAAATAAATAAAATCTTAAAAAAAAAACCAAAAACAAAAAAAGCCCCCCAAAAACAAAACAAAACAACAAAACAAAAACAAAAAACCCACAAAGTGAATCTTTAACCTAAGGGTCATTTCAGCTGGCTTCAACTAGACCATTTCCTCAATGCCACAAAGCCAACTAGTGGCGGAAGGACTCCCAGATGGGCTATTTGTTAAACAAAGGACAGGGAGGTGACCCTGGATTTACAAACAGCACTTGGGGAAAACTCATCCCCGCATGCTCAGTGTTGAGCACATAGACAGTGACCAGTAGATACAAACTGAGGTCAAGCAGGAATTCATTTGAATTTCTTGACAGTTTTTTAGAATTTAGAGTCTTTTCAATCGTGAGGTATTATAGTATGTAAGATCAACCCATCTGACTCTCTGGGTGGCTTTTTGGAATTCACTTAATCTAAAGGCAGGTGGAATTGATATTATTGGGGGTAGTTAAGAAGCATATAAAGTGTATAATTCAAAAGGCAAACTGAATCTGAAGTCGCATGGTGAAATCTGCTAACATTTTAAATAATTTTTTAAAAACACCTCCTAGCTCCTCTAGGTGTAGGAGTATGACAGCACGTGTGGGAAGTTAGGCTTAGGATCAAACAAGCTTGGGTTCACATTCCACCTCTTCCGCTTTACTAAGTCCTATGGCTTTGCATAGGTCACTCAGCCTTTTCGAATCCTCCCCCCTTGAAGAATTCCTGGAAGATCAGATGAGATCATGCATAGCAATGAGCCTGGTGCCCACCAACCAAAGGATGCTAGGTGATGGTTGGCTCCCGTTCCCTGGTCCAGGGCTTGTGCTGCTGGGCTGGTAGAAATTCAAGCGTCCAGAGAGCTTGAGTAAAATATATCATCCAAGTCCTGCCTTCTCTCTCTCCTTCCTTTTCTCCCTCTGTCCCTCCTTCCTTCCCCTACCTCTTTTTCTTTCCTTTTTCCTTCCCTGAAGTATTGGAAAGATGGGGGTTTCTTCTAGATTTAGAGACTTATAATTTGTACGTGCTAAATTCAAGTATACATTTTAATACGTTTCCCAGTGGTCTGAATATTTTTTCCTCTCCTCTCCTCTTGTCTCGACCCCTTTCCTCTCCTCCCCCACCTCTCCCCTCTCCTCCCCCACCTCTCCCCTCTCCTCCCTCACCTCTCCTCTCCTCCCCCACCTCTCCCCTCTCTTCCCCCTCCCTTTCCTCGGCAGAAGGGGTAGGGATTACACACAGGTCCCTTGAGCGCTCTGGATGGCCTCCGCAGGTCTTGACTCCACTGTATTCTGAGTGGCCCATTTTCTAGTTTATTTCTTACGGAGAGATTCCCGACTCCTCTTAGCTCTTCCTTAAGAAAAAGTCAGGGTGAGAGTGGGCTTTGCGTGTGTTTAAAGTAAATGGAGAAGCAAATAGGCTGTTTAAGGCCTGTGACTATCTGAAAAGCAATTTGCCCCCTGAGCAGAAGGACCCCCTCTTGTTGCGAAAAGTTAAAAAAAAAAAAAAAAAAAAAGGCGCACGACAACGGGTGAATTGGGCAATTGCGAACCAGATCGATCTATCTGATAGAAGTGAGGTTTCTGCTGTTTTCGGTCGTTCCAGGGGATGGGGGAAGCTGCTGCTTCTCTACCTGCCTCTTCTGCTGCCGGTGTGCTGTCCTGGTGGGGCTGTGACCACCTGGATCATAGAGCCACAGGACAGCGGGGATGGCTGGGGATCCCTGAGAAGCCGGCCTCCGTGGTGGTTTAGTTTCCTTGCCTTCAACGGCGGGTTTTATGGTCTGTGTGGGGGTGGGTTCACTAGGTACAATGAAGAGCCATCCTTACTTGATGTTTTTTAATGCCCGCGTTTTCTTTTTAGCAGAGGGAGTGGAGAGGAGGGTAGTCGGCCAAGCCACGTAAAAATTGTCAATAGTCCATTTGTCTAATTCTGGGAATTTCAGACTCAAAGCGAAATCCATGCCAGGGCGAGGTCATCTGGCTCACTCCCCTCACTCTTGGTATTTTAGATAACAGGACCCTCCTGTCCCCTGAGAGGGAAAAGGCATCGCTTCAAGTCCCAGGACTGGAATGTAGGTATTCCACAGTCCAACCCGGTTCTCTCTCTTTGCCCCTGTCTCCAGCTGGGTACTGGATTCTGGAGAGGGTATTCAGAGGAGGGCAGGGAATGTGCTAAAGGGGCTGTCAGGACCCACATGCGTTGTCTCCACTGTTTCCCCTTCCTCAGGGCCTCTAGGAAGCTGTGGCGAGGGGAACCCTGGGGCACAGGAAAGGCCAACATCTTCTAACAGGAGGCTGTGGGGAGGGAAGGAAGGACTCCTCCAGCCTCATGACACCTCAGCCACAAAGGTAGGGCTTAAATTCAGCTTCCAGATTCCCTACCGTGGGCTGTTTATGCCCCCCCACTGTTGCAGAACTCCGTAACAAGAAAACAAACAGCTGTGGGAGCAGGTGTCGAGGAAGCCATAGTGCTGGAAGGGTGCCCAGCCTTGGAGAACCAGCCAGGAGGGGCGCTGGAAGGAAGCGCAGTGGTGTTTTACTAAGCATCTGGCAATATAATCCTGGATGAGCAAAAGCGCTCCAAGGAGAGTGGGCCTGCAGTTTGAGGTCTTGCCCCATTCCCTTCTAGCTGTGCACTCTTAGGCAAGTCAGTATACCTCTCTGTGCTCCCGGTTCCGTCCCTATAACACAGCAATATCCCTGGGGCATGTCGTGAGGACTGCTGGCCGAGTCTCGAGGCACTCAGCCCGGGGCCTGGCACAAGTTGGGCGCCCATCAGTGTCCACCATTTTCATCCTCCAGAGCCTCATACATGTGTAATGAGGGAATAAAAGAAAAACTGGTTGAAAAGTTGTCTACAGAATTCCTCTGGTGTGGGAAAGACTGGCATTTACTCGTTGGGATATTGGGAAGGCCAGGGTCTGACATCAAGGTGGCCAAAACCTTTCTATGAAATAAAGACCAAGTTTGTGAGGAAGGGGGGGCTAGGGAATGAAAATGGGGAAGAAAAAAAGAGGTAGGAGGAGAGTGGGTTAGTACGCAGGGCAGAGGGCTGAGTCCCAGTGTGGAAAGCTGTCCCTTGAGAAATTCCCAGTGGCTGGAGGGGCAGAGGTCTTACAAGAACAGAGGGTTCTAGTACTCAGTTTGCATCGTCCCTGTGATGGGATGCAATGGCCTACCAGCTCCGCTACGTACCCTAAATCGTACGGCACATTTGGCTTGACACAAAGGTGGGGCGCTGTTGGAGCTCTGGTGGCATCAGGGCAAAGGGGCCTGTGTTCTGTGATTTAGACAGATAGGCCATATAACATGAGCACATGTGACATTCAAAACGTGGCAGAAGTGGAAAATTGGAATAACAAGTGAGGAGAGGAAGCCCAGAAGCCCAGGTTCTCCCTGGAGCCCGACCTTGGTCACTCACCCTCTGCGGGATGGGACAGAGTCATTTCATTTGGGGTTGAAAGAACAGAGTAGACTCTGTGTCCAAGGGACATAAGCTCAGCCAGGTAGCAGACAAGGGTCGTGTTTGCTGTCCCTTGTCACCCTCGTGGTGGCTCTGTGGGGGGGTCCTTATTAACTCTGTTTTCTAGATGAGAGGAGATGGAGGTGGGGCAGGGTTCTCCTCCCTGTGGTCTTGCTGGCCCACGGTCCCTGCTGAAGCCCCAGAATGGTCCCCTGTGTCCTCAGCACCATGGAATGAGTGTGAGGTGGCAGTCTGCTGGTGACCGGTCTCCTGGCTGGAGTGGGGACTTGTGTGGGGACTAAGAAATCCTTTCCTGACAAAACAGGCTTGTTTTCCTGTGGTTATCCTGCAGTGAAGTGTCATCCCGTGTTAAGGTGCCTCAGTGTGTGTGCGTGGGCCTGCTTCCCGGGCTCCGGGCTGCTGCTGGCTTCCTGCTGATGGCGTGGGGTTCGCTTTCGCTCGTGGCAGAGGGCTCCCTAGAAAGTGCCTGGCTTCTGCCTTGTCCACCCCAGTGACAAACCACGTGCTGCCTCTGGAGCCTCTTCCCAGGGCTTTCTGGGAGATGGCTCCCCTCTGCCAGGTCTCGCAGTGGCTTTTTAAAGGGGGCAATGTGCTGCTTGTATCTGTGTAAGAGGGGCTTCCTGCAGAAGGGGGCTGTGGCGACAGAGTCCCTCAAGATTACTGTTAGACTTTTTTTCTTCTCTATTGACAGAGTGAACCAAAGAATGGAAGTATCATAAAGTGTCAACGCTGGAAGATCCGTTTCATCTCATGTTAGTACGTTGTTATTACGTTACACATGAGGCCCAGAGAGGAGGAAGCCTGCCCAGAGAAACACGGCCTGCTGGCATGAAAATCCGTTCTGGAGCCTTGCTCCTTGGTGATATGCTTTCCACCCCGCCCTAGAACTGTGCCTACGGTTGGCCACGTTAGGAGAAAGGCAGGTGTGCGTTACGAATAGGAGACAGCCGGGGAGCACATCACAGCTGGCCACGAACATCTCATGGCTGAAGCACGCCATGCAGGAAACAGAGAGGGGGCCTGGATTCTGATGCCTGCTCTGCCGTCAGCTCCTTGGGTGACCCCAGGCAAGTCACCTTGAGGGCTTGGACCTCAGCTTCTCATGCAATATGGAAATACTAACCCCCACAATGCTCGCTCGCAGGACTGAGGTGAAGATCAACCCAGGGGAGGCATGGGAAGATCCTTAAGGAAAGTTTCACAGCCCTGGTGGGGATTACTATTAGCATTTCTAAAATATGGTCGCAGAAACTGAATTGCCAGCTGAGGTTGGTTTTGGGTTCATGCATGTCGTGCAACGGTAATGACCAAGACCAGAAGGGATTTGATGAGGGACCTAGTCCTTGGCTCCCACAATTTTGGGCTTCATGGACCAAAGAAATTCACCCCCAAATGAAAATTCGTGGCCAATATAGAGTGGGCAGCTTTTGATTTTGTCTCGTGTGCCCATTAAAACAAAACAGAATAACTCGGACAAAAAGCACGTGAACTTAACTGGCATCCATACCGGCTCCATGTCATAAAAGAAAGGACAGTTTTATGCTTGTGGGAAGGATGTACTCTCAGAGGAAAGGAGTGCCCCTTACCTTAAAAATAATTGACTATGGGAAGAAGGGGCTACCTTGTCCTTCTCTTCCCTATTTCACTCTGGACTGGAGAACATCAGCGCAGGGCCAGACCCGGCACTTGGCGACCTGTGAAGGAGGGAACTGTGATCCAGAATGGCTGGGGTCACGTTGCCTCATCACAACTACCCTTGACATTGAATCGCGTTCCCCTTAGAGACTGCCTCTCTCTCTCCCTCTCAAGAAATGAGAAGATCTGGTCTTAACTTGGAAGATCCGGGGGCATGTGGTGGTGGAATGGTGGGAGCGGAGAAGGAGAAATGACAGTGACTCAGTGTGCCTGGGTGTTTCGCAATGTGTTACACGTTCTGACTCCAGAGCCTATGCTGTTTCCATAATAGGGTCTCAGACTCTGTCTGCTCTGTGCGTCACAGCCAGCCTCTCACCTCATTCTAGAAATAAAGGTGTAGGGATCCACAGCTGTGCCTGCTGGTTTTCAGAGGCTAGGGCTGGTTCTGCCCTACAGAGGCATTATGGGAATTGAGGTCACTTGTGAAGTAATTCTAGCCAAGGTTAACATATTGTTACAAGGCTGTAGTTATTAGTCTTTCTTGAAAGATCCAGAATGCTTGCCTGTTTGCAGCTTTTGCTTCTACTGGCTAAACGTCCCTGTGACAGATAGCAGGAAAGGCATCCTGAAGGAAGCTCCCAGTGAGATGCTACTGGTATGCAGGGCTGTGTTCAGACACCGTGTCCCACGGACGCCCTGGTGTCTCTAGATGGGTGCCCATCATTTTCCACTTTTTTTTTTTTTTTTTTTACTTTTTTCTCTGAGCTGTCTGGTTATCTAGCTGTGATGTTACCTAGGTTCTAAAGTTTATAGGACAGACATGGGTTCATGTTCTGGGGTGGAAAAAAGCATTGGATAAGAGATGAGGACATCTGGGTTCTGGGTTTGGCTCCATATGACCTTGGACATGACACTTCACTGGCTCTTAATTTCCCTCTTCTGTGCAAGGAAAACATTCACCAGATGATCGCGAAGTTTCTCATCCTCAGTGTGAAGCTATCTCTGCGTAACCCCTCTGGGGCTTGTAGGGACGATGCGCTAACCAGTGACTGCAATGGTAGGAAAGGTAGGGGGTGAGGAGAAGGTCTGTTTTTAGAATATTCTACCTTCGTTATGCATTTCGGCTACTACCAGTTATTTAATGATTACAATATACCAGTGGCCATGCCAAGCAATTTATGGATGAGATCTGATTGGCTTCTCCGATTCCTTCATGAGGTAGGTAGTATTCTTCCCATTTTATAGGTTAAAAACTGAGGCTCCCAGGTGGGATGTGGAGCCAAGATTCATACCCACATTTGCCTGACTCCAGATTTCAAGCTCTTAACACAAGGCTGCTTGGCATTCCTGTCCGGGTCCATGTGATGGCCTATGTCACAGGTGGAATTTTCATTAATAGGAGAGCTGTGGGCACCAGCGTGCCAAACCGAGGCTGCTTGGATGAATCTAGAAGCACCCACTCAGCTCCGAGCAGCCACCACCTTCGCCTCCACCCACTTTTCTTTCTTTCTTTTTTTTTTTTTTT
>NW_024424119.1:41561346-41587127 GCF_017311325.1 Ursus maritimus
TTTTTTTTTTTTTTTAAAGATTTTATTTATTTATTCGACAGAGACAGAGATAGCCAGCGAGAGAGGGAACACAAGCAGGGGGAGTGGGAGAGGAAGAAACAGGCTCATAGCGGAGGAGCCTGATGTGGGGCTTGATCCCATAATGCCGGGATCACGCCCTGAGCCGAAGGCAGACGCTTTAACCGCTGTGCCACCCAGGCGCCCCCTCCACCCACTTTTCTGTCGGCACTGCTAGGATGCTTCTGGTCGTTAATCCACTATGATGTTGCATGGATGATTTACTATACATTGACTACCAATTTCAAGATCTTACCTCCTTTAAGGGGGAACTTTCCCGGTGGGTTGGGAATGGAGTCCTGGAAGAGAAGAAAGAAAAAAAGCAGCAGCGTGAGATCGTCATCCAATGGAAAGAACTTGTCTTTTTCTTTTCCATTTTGGTTGCCCTCCAAGGGCTGTGCAATTGAGAATTTGTGTTCCACTGGAATCTTAAGTTTAAAAAAAATTAATTCGCTGACCCAGTTTACATTGGGCTTTCTCAACCATTTGCTCCATAACCTGCCTATCAGAAACCTAATTTGAGGGTTACTATCCACATTTCATAGGTGTGGAACTGGGGGCCGAGCAGGTCAAAGGAAAAGTTTATGGCGGCTCCGGGGACCAGAATCTACAACTTATCGCCCTGTCCAGGGCTTTTGTTTTCACTTCTGCATTTGATATTTTCCCCCCTTTGGTCAACAAAAGAACGAGCAAGTGTAATATATAAATATATGTGGGTTTTTTTCCATATTTGATTCATCAAACAGTGAAAGTATGCGTAAACACACCTGGGAAGGTACATCTCTCTCTTTCCTGTGGTTGGAAATTCTGAATTAATTGAATGTTTATACGCCAAACGTTGTGACGATACGGTAAATAACGAAATCGGGTCCCTGCCCTCATGACTTTATTACAAATTTATATATGATTATAATATCCAAATATTTATAACTATTTAACAAAGGAATATTATGTATTTATAAATTCACATTATTTCATATTATCTATTCTGTAATAAACATATATATATATATATATAAATATTTATACAGAGAAGTAAGAGGTTGATAGAAGTGGATTGTCTTCTGAAGGGGGGCCTCCTAGCCTGGGGGATTGAAGGGGCTGATACAGAGCTCTTGTTGGGGTGCTCTGAGGAATGAGGCAACAGAAGCAGATGGGCACAGTTCTTCACCCCTCACAAATCCCTCAGAGACTGACGACCTCACCCCTAGCCTCCCTCCCCCTTCTCCCCGCCTCAGCCATGGAGCCGTGCCTCAGGTGTCTTGCCAATAACGAATCGAGTATCTTATTTCTCTTTTGACTTGTCTAGGTTGGGGTCTCCTGTAATGCACTGGCTTGAAATATTTATAAAGACCTAATGAGGGTGTGACACTGATGTGGATGAAAAGAGCCCCCCAACCTCTTTCAGAGCAAGAAGTTAGCAGCTGTGCACATCTTACTTCCTAAGTGTTCTGTCTCAAAACCTAGGACCATCTGGAGTTTCCCTTCTATTCCACCATTTCCCTGGGGGCTCTGCCCTTTGCCTTCCACGGATGGCTCATTTTCTGATAAATGGATCTCTTCTCCGGCCCAAGTATGTTGTAATGAACTGGGGAAGTCTCCTGAAAGCAAAGCCCTAGCCTAGCACTGCTCTGGAGATGGCAGAAGTCAGTATAAACTTTTGGCCTTCAGCTTTTCAGGGCAAAGGAAGTGAACTTGGCTTGGAAGGTCCTTCTCTCTCGGCTCTAATAGTCTATGATTTTATTGCTTTAGTTGAAAGCTCTTAAGCGAAGTAACAACGCCATACATTTGTGGTCTCTCAATTACGCATACAGTTCACAGGAAAACCTGACATCACAAAATTCCCCTCCGTGTTGCCTCTGCGAGACTGTAGAGAGCATTTTGAAATCGAATGAACAGCTAATTTACTACCAAGTATGATCATCAATCAGTGTGATGGGCAAATAAACGGACGGAAAAAAACATCTATGTTTAAATGAGCTGCTAAGACGGTTGAACTCGTCGGGCACCCGGGAAAGTGTCCAGGGAGAGTGAGAGAAGGCTGGCACTGCAGAACCCCGGGGGCCGTCCCAGCCTGCAGGAGCCATCTGGGAAACACCAGAAAGTCAGACATTCAGCACCTGTTGAATGAGTACCTGGTCTGGTGTGTGCCGAACCACGTTAGTCACCGGAAGACATCCTGTGGATTTTACGGCTTAGTCATTAAAGCAGTCATTAAAAATATACAAATAAATATATGATTGAATGGCAAGTTGAGGCAAGGACCGTAAAGGAAGAGAGTGCTTCAAGATAACCCTTCTATTTTCTTATTATGATATTTTTTATTATATTATGTTAGTCACCATACAGTACATCCCTGGTTTCCGATGTAAAGTTCCATGATTCGTTAGCTGCGTAAAACACCCAGTGCACCATGCAATGCGTGCCAAGATAACCCTTCTAAACTAACGCTTATGCGAATCACCTGGGGAGTGGGTTAGAATGCAAATTCTGGTTCAGCTGGTTTGGCTGGAGCCTGTGAGCCTCTATTTCTGACAAGCTCCCAGGTGTTGCTGAGGCTTCTGGCCCATGGAACACACTTTGCGTACGTGGCGAGGTTGTAAGAGAGGATATCTGGGAGGAGGGCCTCATTTATACCAGGGTCAGAGGAGGCCTCTGTCTGTTATTTGAGGGCTTTCTGGTTTCCTAACTTTAGGCGGAAGCATGTCAAAAACAATACGTCTTAGTACAGGAAAGAATTCTGTCTGTGGCTTAAACCTGCACCCAGGGCCCAGGGCATCCAAGACAGAAATGTGATTATTCCTATTTTGGAGAGCTCCTGGGACGAGGTTGCCATAGCTCCCCTGGCTGCCCGTGGTAGAAAAGATCAGAGAAGCAGAGCCAGAGAGGAACCTAGGCATCTTTTAGCCCATCAGGCTAACTGAATAGAAGAGAAAGTCGAGACAGTCATGAGTCAGTGGCAGATCCTGGATTGAAATTCTCTGGTGTTCTTTCCACTGCCCCAAGAGAGATGCTAGCTCTGGAAGCCAAGGTTGATGATGCTCATTCTCCCCTCCCTTTGGCAACCCTTCCATTTGGAGGTAGACAGGCAGGGTGTAAAGAGATGGTAACTTTTACAATTTGCTGGGAGTTGTTTATGCCCTAGACACTCTCTAATGCTGTCCATCCACTCCTCTTTGGCAAGGTGCCTCCCCGTCCTAGCATTCTCTCCCAAATCTTGCTTGGGGATCTGGGTCCTGGTTGGGGAAACGTGGACCATCTTGCTCAGGGACTTGGCTTTGTGATCAGTTGCACATAGACTAGACACAGACCCAAGCTAACGCACCCTCCCAGGCTGTCATTCTCAGCTCCATTGAGTAGCTCAGGAAACTTTATCTCCGTGGTTAACAACCAGCTATACTGCCTTCATTGTACTTCTTCCGTTTCAGACTCCAGGTGTCTGATGGGTATTTCCAACAATGTATCTGTGGATGGAGGGAGGAACAGTCACGTTTAACCTACTTGTCCCCAGGTGGAATGACTCAATTCCAATCATGTTCCCTGCTCAGGACTCTGTTCTCCTGTTTCTTTTTGTCACTGTGATTAGAGGGCGAATCATCCTTCCCTCCACTGGCTTGTTGCAGAGACAACAAGATATTGTATGTAAAGTTCTGGCAAGTGCTCAAAATGATAGCTATTTTGGTGACTCTCTTGATCCTGAGGACGTCCTTAATTTGCCCCAATACCTTGAAAATCTCATTTCTCTCACAGAGCGATGCTGTGCAGAAGCAAACAGGTGCCACATGTGCTTTTGATCAAAGATGTCCTTTCTGATTGAAAATGGCCAAAGGCATCTAATGTTTGGAATATGCCAGGGAGATTCCATATCCCCTTCTCTGCTGGCCTCACATTGTCTCGTAAGGTGGGCCATGGAGCTTTGGGCCAGGAATGTTTCCCTTACTTTCAAGCTAGCATGAGGAAGCTCTTCACGAGGGTGCTAAATGCTTTCCATGCATTATTTCATTTGGTCTTTACCCCAAGAGTTAGTGATTGATGAAGGCTTAGAGATTTCAGAAGGTCCTACAAATGGTGAAGAGTAGGGAAAAGATTCAAATCAAGTGTGTCGACTTGGAAGGCAATGCTCTTCCATGCCATGCTACGCTGGCTTTCTGGAGCAAGGCAGGCTGAAGCTGGGGCAGACAATTCTCCCGAGACTCAATGAGAAAGTGGATGGAGGTCACAGAAAACCACAGGAGAAAGACAATTTTTTTTTTGGCAGCCTCTGTTTTGGTATGGTTAGTGCAAGTGGGAACTGGACTGAGTGGCTTAAAGCAGTGCTTTTCCCACTAGGGATCTTGTTAAAATGCTGACTCTGGTTCGGTAGGTCTGGGATGGACCCTTAGGTTTCTCATGTCTAAGAAGCTTTTAGAGGATGCCAGGGCTGCCGGGCCATGGACTGCACTTAGGGTAGCAAGGACTTAACGACATGACTCATTAGGCCATCAGAACACCTGAGGTCTTCCTTCCCGAAGGAATGGGGGGAGGGGGGTTGGCTACAGGAGGCTAGGCTCATACATGGGTTTCGGAAATCTTCTTTCTACTCCGCTGATGGACGTAGCGTCCTACTCTCTTGTCTACCTCCACCAATGCTTCTTCCAGCTACCTCTGCTTCCTGCTGTTTCCCTGTGCAGTCTGGGATGACTTCTGTCCTGGCCTGCCACTCCTCTCCTGACCCCCAGGCTTGCCTTCTTCAGGGCTGTGTCTCTGCTCACTCTCTGCCTCGCCTGGAAAGCCCTGCCCCAGCATCACCTGCCACCATCCTTCCAATGGAGAGCTCTTCTCTACTGAAGAATACCAGTTAATAAATGCAGAAAGAATGATAGGATTGGGCAATCATCATCCTTCAGCCCTCAGTGCATTCCCTGATTCAGACCAGGATCATTGAGGCATGCCCTAACTGCTGCGTGAGAGATAGTCCTATGTCTTTAAAGTATTACCCCATAGATTACGTATTAGTAAGAAAGAAGAAAGAGTTCACCAGTGGTCACCACCTTAATCAAGTAACCAAACAGCATCACCAATAATGGGACAACCTGACACGCTTCTAGGTGTTTCGCAACAAGATGTGACATTACCTGTGTACTATTCTTGCCAAACAAAGTTTCATCTGAATATAATCATGACAAGCACAAAGCCAAATCCAAAACCTGGCCAAATCTATAAGCGCACTGGCCCGGACCCTTGAAAATGTCAGTGTCCTGAGGAACAAACAACAAAGGGCAGAGGAAATTGCTAGATGATTGCTTCTCAAACTTTAGTGTGCACAGGAGTCACCCAGGGACCTTATTAAAGAGCAGATTTTTATTCAGTTGGTCTAGAATGGGGCCTGGGATTCTGCATTTCCAACGAGCTCCCAGGGCCACCCTTTAAATAGCAATGTTCTAGATTGAAACAGACGTAACCAAATGTGCTGTGTGATTCAGGATCCCCAATCAAAACAAGGCACAACAGCTGTAGAAGATATTTTTGGACAGGGGAGGGGCATTGATATATGGACCGTGCATTATTATTAGATGGTATCACTGAATTGACACTGACTCTCTTGGCTGTGATGATGGCCTTGCAGTAAGGAGGAGATGGGTGCTGAGACAGGGCAGGTAAAAGGCCACGCCGTCCGCACCCTCCTGCCATTCACATAAAAAGAACACAAATAGGGCAAAACGTTAACACAGCCGATTTAGGTGAAAGGCTATGTGGGTGTTTACCATCCTACTTTTCTGTAGGTTTCAAAATTTTCAAAATAAAACTTCAGGCGTAAGACAGCCTTCTAATTCTTGGAGGAGGCTCAGCTTCTGTTCTAGCTCTTCTGCAAGCCCTGCCCTCATCCCAAGCAGAAACTCTTCCTCCCCTCCCACCGATGGCACTCTGGGCCATTCTGCCCTGAACTCAAGCTCTTGGGTGTTTGGGCCTTACTTAGAGAATCTTCAGAAAACGGGGTCCTGCCCTGTCCACACGGGTCCTCCCTTCTTACCCTAGCACAGGGTTTGCCTGAAGACTTTCTGTGGTCTTTCTTTCTTTTTTTTTTTTTTAATTGATGAATTGAATGCATTGGAGAAAGTAGTGTGGGTAGAGAGAAGCATCATGGGGCATTTCAACTCACCCCTATATTATATCTGAACGTAAAAGCAAACCAAAACTCCAAACCACCACCACCAACAATCTCTACACCTAACCGGATGCTAAGTCCATTCTTGGTGGGGAAGATAGAGTGGTACTGGAAGGATACTTTTTTTTTTTTTTTAAGGTATTTTCTTATAAAGGGAAAAGAGGCAGATGCTTTCTCTTTCTAGAAAGGGTCTTTTTGAAAACCTAATGATCCTGAGATCCTGAGCCCTTGCTCTGACCTTTTGGAATGTAAATAAATCTCTTTAGGGATTGGATACGCCCAGTCCCTAGGTGTATAGCATTGGCCCTTAGATGGAAGACTTCAGAGCCTTTTGAAATGACACCTCTACCGTCAACCTTGCAGCCTATCTCCTCATATAACCCTTCGTTTCTGGAAGAGTAAGATACATCTCCTTGTTTTTCATTTGTTTTGCTGTACAAAATACACGAAGGTTCATCCTGACACATATGCATGCCCTCTGTCGTATTTACTTAATACTAAATCAGTTTTCTGTCTTTGCATACGGACTTGAAGAGGTATCTCTTGTTGGTAGGCCTTTTAGTGACTCGAGAGTATATTGGTACAATCTCTTTCCAGGCTGACTGACGATATTTATTGAAGTGAAAAATATACATTCAATTCCCATCACTAGGAATTTATCCCACAGATACACCTGCAGATGTGCACAGTGGGTAAAACTTCTAGAGAAAAATCGAAGTGTCCTTTACTAGGCACAGGTAAAGTAAATTATGGAGCAGTTATACAATAGAATATCACGTGACTCTTCCAAAGACTGAGACAGACTTTCCTGTATTGCCATGGAAGGGTCTCCAAGATTTACCGTGCAAGGTGCAAAATCATGAAGCTAGTATAATGACATGCTGTACTATATATTCGCAGATGCACATGTTTTTGGAAGGACATGGAAGAGTCTATTAATGGTGGTTATCTTAGGGAAGAGGGATTGGTGGTTGGGTGGGCAGGGTGTGAGTGAGTTTTAACTCCTTTTCCAATGTTTACTCTTTACTTTTCTTAAACCATATGACTATAATATGTTATAATAAATATACTGGCTTAAATGTAAATTTAAAAAAAACCACCACAGGGACTATGGAGACATTACTAGACAATGAGTTCTATAAGCAACACAAAAGCAGGAATTTTGTTGGCTTTGTTCAGCTCTATGCTCATTGCTTAGAACAATGTCCCACACACAGAAGATGCCCCTTAAATACTGGAGATTGAAACCTAAGTTTCTTCTTTGTCTCTCCCAAGGAGTTTGACCTTGGAGTTTTTTGATCTTCAGGCCAAATCTCGAGATAAGCTTTGTGGGTTTTCCTACTTCCCTGTGTCTTCTCTTCTCCATCGCTTTTTCATGCTGATCCATTGGCCAGGAGTGCCCTCTCCTCTGACTCCCCTTCCCCACCTGCTTTAAATTTCTCAAGCCAGTCTGGGACTCTAATCTCCAGTGAAGTGTTTCTTAAATCCGGGAAAACACTCAGTCTCCTTAACTTGTGGTGTCATGGAAACCCTGTGTGGCTACCTGCCAACACTCCTTATACACTTATATACTATGACTGGTCTTGTTTTAAATTTTGTGTTCATGTGTTTCTTACCTAGAACTGTGACTTCTTAGGCCAGTAAAACCATTCTCACGGTACTAATATCCCTGTCCCCTTCCAACCTCACACAGAGTGCTATATAGCCATCGACCCCTTCCATTTTTTGATAATTGGGATGCGAGTTTAAGTGTCTTGGATCTCTCCCATTGATTCTCTACCAGAGGTCCTGTTAGAGTCTCTCGGTTTATCTAAATTCTACCTTTCCTAAAGTCAGTCTGCCTTGCCTCTTCCTGCAGGAAGCCTTCCTTGATAACTCTAGGGGATAACTCTTGCAGTTGTTCATGTCTGAATAATTTATTGGAAATGATATAGGTGCAAAACACTGAACACTTAATATCACAATTAGTATTACAAGCCTTAGCTTTTAATCAAGTAACTGATATCTGCCAGACTGAAGAAACCACAGCCCACCAAACCATACAATCAGATTGTGAAGTGAATCTTTTCATACCCTAACATGAGGAGTAAGTGACGGAAATGGATGCGCGAGAAGATAAAGCTCCTGAGAGAAGAGTAGGAACAAAGGTTCTGGGTGCTTCTGTGGCTGGCTGTACTGGCCAAGGGAGTGCTATTCTCATAGAACAGTCAAGCACTGCCTTGACATCACGTTCTCAGGATGACTTAGTTCAAGCCCCTTCTCCTTTCTGTTCCTGATTTTCCACATATACAAAAATGGGGCAGAAGGATCCACTCTAGTTCCTTCCTGGAAAGAATGGATTTGAATAAGGGCCCTTCTAGAGCTCTCTCCAGCTTTATATTTCACCATCATCCCTGATAACCTACCTTCCTTCCTTCCTTCCTTCCTTCCTTCCTTCCTTCCTTCCTTCCCTCCTTCTTAGCAGTTCTAGCGACAACATTTAACCAAAAAACTTCTTAAAGACCACTTCAATTTCTTTTCTTTGGCCATTGCTAAAAAATGATATACTTCTGGTTTACTTCAAATTAGGATTATGAAAATTATCTAGCCTCTACAAAAAAAAACAACAACAACAAAAAACCCTAGAATATTTCCAAGAGTATTATTTTTAGCAGATGTAGACGAGCCCATTCGAGGACGCATTTCATAAATTATACTATCTAAATCGAATGTTAGGAATTCCTTTTTCTTTCACTTTTATGGAGACATGAGCCTCAAAGCGTCATTTAAATTTCAAAGCTGATGACACTTGAGAAACAGATACCAAAATCTTTTAAAGCCTAGTTCTTTTCAGCAATCCATGAGGTATAGAACATTTAGCTTAAGACAACTGAAGGGAAACCGGGACAAATTCTGCAGGACTGTAATAAAAAATGGGAGCTCTGAAGGAATAAACAGAAACATTCTCAGTCTGGCAGGGCATGGAGAGGGACTGAGTTCTCAAATTACCAAAATTAACAAAAACTTTACAATATTAAAAAAAATCCATGAGCAATATATACTATCAATATGGTATTTTCTACAAAATGCACCCTGGCCGTATTCTCTGTAAACACCAATTTCCTAAAATATGAAGAAGCGTCCTCCTTTGTCTCTTCTGTTTTTGCAACAAATCTTACCATTTCCTCCAAGCAAAGTAAATTTCCTGAGACCGTTTGCCTCTACGGTGGGTACCCATGATTGCTTGCTGTTCTAGTATTCTGAGCAGTCTCAGAGGGAACAGGTGTTAAAAACATTTCTACGTTCTGCCCCCATGCTCCAGGTCCCTCCCCACATCCTAAGCTCCTCCAAGCAGTGGCTCAAGAGAAACTTTTCAACTTGCCCTGTAGGCTTACCTAGCTCCAAGGAGCTAAGCCTGGGCTCCTGTCCTGCTCCTTCCCTTATACACCTCGGCCACTGGAGCTTAGCTCCTTGTGGGGAAAGCTCTTGGCAACAGCGGAGGCCCCAGAGATCTCAGCAACGTTTGGACTGAGAATAGAGAGCCTTGGAATCTGGTCCGAAGACCTTGAAGACATAGTCACGAGTCGTGCGAATCCGTTATCAGATTTCCTTATCACTTCCTTCTTTGATTCGCATCTCCATCTCCAGCCCAGCAAAATTTAAATCTTAGTGTCTTCATACTAACAGCTCCTCTCTCTTCTTCCGGCCCATGCGAGTTCTGGAAAGTTTTGAGATGATGGCTGAACACATTTTTCTCTTAAAAGTCAAATTATTTCAGAGACTCGAGTTCCTCTTTCTTTTCTCCCTCTTCCTACATGATGTATGTACCGGTTTTTTTCCCCCCCGTCTCCACTACTTTATTAGTTTATTCTCAAGGCTCTCACTCTCTGGGGAAAACGGAGTAGAAATCGGAAAGGGAAGGCGAGGAGAAGTGCACTTACCGTCTTCTGAACTACCAGCATCATGATGGTGGCCACGGCAAAGACGAGACACAGAGCCAGCGCCGTGGTAGTGAAGTAGAAATAGCCACGGCCCGTGGTTCCCAAGTGGCCGGCGACCGAGCCTGCTGGCACATGCATGGCTGTGTCTTGCGAGGGGGCCCCTCGGGAGAGTGCTTGCTGCAGCCCTCGGTCCAGTCTTATATAGCCTTCCCGCAGCACACCTTATCTCTCCTCATCTGATTCACTTCTGGGCCCATCTCTGTTCCAAGAAGGATTCTCCCCCTGCATCCTGGATCATGTGACGTGGAAAAAAACCTTCACCGGCTGCCACACGAAGAAACTCTTCTCTGGGGGCGTGAGGCGAAAGGCGGCAGCAAGGGTGGGGGAGAGGCGCATTTTTCATTGCCAGGGATGAATTTGAGCGCAGAGCAACCGTAGCTCCAGAGAAGGCGGTTAATGTCAGAGGGCGAGGGGGAAAGTGACGGTTTCCCTACTCTGGGGTGTGTGTGTGTGTGTGTGCGTGTGTGTGTGTGCACAAAGCGACTTCTGTTTCATTTAGACTCAGCCACAAAACGCCTTCCTGCTCGAGAAGCCGCATATTCTCTTTTGCGACGCCTGCAGCTCAGAAGACCTCGGCAGAAAATGTCTCTTTGCGGGGCCTTGGAGAAGCTGGGGTCCTCGGCCTGGGCTCTACGGACTCAGAAGGGTTCTGTCTGATCATATCCGCTTCTGCGGAAAACTGGAGATGCTACCAGCCACCTGGGAAGGGAGAGCCCACAAATATGGAAGTTTGTCCCCCCAAGAGGGCAAGCCCACGGCAGAATGAAATGTGGGGGCAAATTCAAAGAGAGCAGGAATCTGGAAACACTGATCTTTTCAACAGAAACCAATTTCAGGACTTACTTTCCCTTTTTAAAAACCAGTCTGCACATTATACAGTAAAGAAAGAGATAAAGAACTGTTTTCTATAGATTTCATTATCTTTTATTTACTTTGCTTTTTAACATAATGTTAAATCCTAGCAGGTAAGAGTTTATCCATTTCATAACTACCATTTAAATTATAAGTTGCACTTTATCGTTCAGTCACTCCTTTGAAAATTAATTTGATATATTATCTAGTGTGTGTCTTATGCTTGGTGTGAGGGTGTGTGTGTGTGTGTGTGTGTGTGTGTGTGTGACGCAGCTGAAGCCCGCTGATCTCAGGTGCAGCGCTGGTGCTAGGAAAGCTTTACACCTTGCCTCACTCCGGTCTCACCTCTGCCCTCTGACGCAGCTCACATTTCCTTTCCACGGATGGCAAAATTGAGGATCAGAGAGCATGAAAACTGTTTCGACCCAAGTGGCAAATGTCGATCAATGAAATCACCCGAGTGCGTAGCCATACCTGTACGCCCCCCCCCCACCTCCCCACCGTGATAAATCATTCAATCATCACTGCGCTTGAAGGCGGAAAACCTGAGGTCTGCTCTCAGCCCTGCCCGCTCTTGGCCTTGGAACCTCGTGCAGGTCCTTATGCCCCTCCTGTCCCCCCACGCATGGACAGCCGCTGTGCCTTTCACATGAGAGTCAAGTAAGGGTGTTCCACGAATGGGGTAGACCTGGCAAACGTGTTCTCCCATCCTGGTTAACCATTCCCAGTGGTCCCCTGGGCCCAGTCTAGAATTTGGACAGATAGGATAGATTCTCTAGGGGACAGAGTTGTCACATCTCTGGTTACTAACGATCTCCATTTCAACACTCCATTTAAAATATGAATCGCTGCAGAGCTAGGTGCCTCCAGATGTAGGTCTTTGGAATCTTCATTCGGAAGTACCCGATTCTCTGTAGCGCCTGCTCTCCCCTGTCTTTCTGCTCACTTTTGGTTGCAGTGTATCTCAGAGAGCCAGCAGAAATCCCAGCTCCTCCTAAGGAAAGGTCCCGTATCCAAAGCCAAGCTTGGATTCCTCCTCCTGCTGCAGTTGCAGGGATCCCAGACCGCCGAGCATCATCTGAGTTGAGTCAGACTCTAGGGATTGGTCTGAACGTTCCTTCTCAGTGAATTCATAAAATCACAGATCCTGGAGATGGACGAGCCATCGAGAGGTAAATTGTTTTCCTGGGCTACTTAGAGTGCTATAAAGTATACATATTTTACAGTCAAGGAAGCAGACGCCCCCTGGACCCCAAGTCAGGCTTAGTTTTGGAACAAGTGTGTGCACGTGTTCCTTTGGTCTGGTGACTGAGGTGGGAAGGAAGCACACCAGTGTCCTCCAGGGTGTGTACGTAGCTGATCTGGTGAGAAGGCTGTGTCCGGTGGTGGGCACCGACAGTGAGTGGGTAGCGGGGGGCTCTGTAACCTGCCCAGCGCTGCTGAGAACACAGCGCTCCCTTGGCCTCTGTCTTCAGTCTCTTTGATGAAGGTGGAAAACTTCTGATTATGGAATGGAAGCTGTGGGTGTTGAAAAATAAAAGGGCTTTGCTTGAAGTGCAGGTCTTCCTGAAGGCCCGCGGGGCTGAGAAGGGCAGCGGAAAAACATGTTTGTCTTACAGTTACACGTTTTGCGTATAGTACAATGTCCTGAGAGGGAAGGCTGACAAGGGGGAAAAATCACCCTTTGTTTTTACTCAGAACCTTCTGAGCAGTTGAGATTTTCAGACCCGTTTGCTTCTCCAGCAGCCTGTGGGCCCGATCTCACTGTTGTCCATGTGCCTCTCCTCCACACGCAAGCTTCCCTGCATCCCACCCCACTGGTTCGAGGCCCTCTCGCTGCCTAGCCGCTCTGGGATCCAGCCTGACCAGCGTGGTGGTCCCATCCTTTGCGCTACCTGGCTACTTTCTCTTTTCCATTCGGTCACCCGATATACAAATGGAAAGAGCTTTTACAGAGTTTCTCGTTGAGTGACTTTCAAATCCCTTCTGGAAGCGAAACTGTGCAGTGAGTGTAGAAACATAAGAAAGCAGAGCTTTTCTGGCTGAAGCAGAGACAGGACAATGAAGAGGAAGCCTGGGCCCAGCACCCTCATATACCTTTTAATGGCCTGGCGTCTCTCCAGGCTGGAATAAAACTTGCAAACTTGCAAGTTAGCTCAAAACCCTTATTCCTCAAACCAGGAAACTGAGGCAGAGAAGTGGAGATGAGTTGAGAGAGTTCACAAGGGAAGGGGTAAAGTCATGCTTAGGAATTCCCTGTGCACATTCTTATCCCCTCCCTGCTAATATTCCAGGCACAGCCTCACTTCCTGCCAGGCTGTCCTCACCCTTCTTGGCCCTGCTGCCTGCTTTCATCTCCCAGAGAAGCCTGCCCAGGGCTTTCAAGCCCACCGATGTCCTCTCTCCAGAACACTCCATGGTCATGGCCACACAATATTGTATCCAATTAACTACTTGTTTTGACCTCTGTCAAGTGTGTGAACACATGTGACTGTTGCCTTCCCTGTAAGACTGAGAGCTCCTGAGGGCAGTCTTCCTTGCCTCCCACCCTGCACTATTTGGTTCTGGACCCATGTATGATCAACCCTCAGTCAATGCTTGTGTTGATTTTGTGTTAATGGAAAGAGAAGGTTCTAGAAGGTTGGTTAATACCAAGGAATTGTGTGATGGTGTATTTGTCTCTCACTTCTCAATGGTCCCCAATTTCTCTGTCCTCCTCTAGGGCTTACCTGACTGCCCACTGGCCTTTGCGTTCCAGCGTGGTCCTGCAAATGTCACCATCAGCCTGTAGATAGTTGCTGGGGTGTGGCTGTAGCATCTGAGACTCTGAGCAAACAGATCTAATCTCTCAGAAGGAACGGCATTTTGGACAAATGAAGAGGAACCAGCTGTAGGACGGCCTGCCACTGCCCTGCCATTGTTTCCCTGTATAAAGGACTGTGAGATCTCTATCATACAGACCCAAAGAGTGGTCCCTGGGCCAGCACTCACAGAATTTGGTGGCACTGCAAATTCTTTCGCTCCACCCTAGACCTACTCAATCAGGTTGGGGTCTAGCAATCTGTGTTTTAACAAGTACCCCAGGGAACTGCAATTCCTGAAACCATCTGGAAATCTTTGGTTTAGGAAAATAGTCTGTCTAAATTCCAGAAAGAGTCTACAAGGGATCATCTGGTCCAGGCTCTGGCCTTTGGGCAGGTGAAGTCCTATCCCCGTTGTGTAGGTGAGAAAACTGAGGCGTAGAAAAGTTATGATCAGGGCCATGTAGCTGGAGATTGTTGGCATGAAGACTCGTTTTCCTGTCTCTTGTTTGGGTCCACTTTCTAAACTCAAATATGGCTGTAGGCTGTAAAAATACTGTTGCAGATGGAGATATATTTATAATATTTATCTAAAGTTCTCTTGTGGTGAACACTGTATGTGGTAGAAACAAACATTTTTAAAAACTATTGGTATATGTGAGAGAAAAGCAAACTTCTCCAGGGTATTTTCAAGCAATAAAACATGCAGGACGAGTCTTGTCCCATTCACCGGACAGCCCTCTGTTTTGCAGAGTCTGACTTGTGGAGATTGGACATTGTGTTGGCCAGAGTGACACTGCCCTGAGGGTCTAGTGACCGCAGATACAGTGGATGGGGAAGGTTTGGGTCACAGCAAACTCTGGTCATGGGCCAAATCAGCCCACCACCTACTTTATAAATAAAGGTTTATTCAAATAATGCTCATTTGTTGATGCGTCATTATGGCTGTGTTTGCATTACAATGCAGAGCTGAATAGTTGCAACCGAGACTGAACCCGCGGCCCAAAAAATCTAAAATATGACTATTTAGCCCTTTACGGAAAGTTTTTTTCTTTTTTTTTTTTTTAAGATTTTATTTATTTATTTGACAGAGAGAGAGACAGCCAGCGAGAGAGGGAACACAAGCAGGGGGAGTGGGAGATGAAGAAGCAGGCTCATAGCGGAAGAGCCTGATGCGGGGCTCGATCCCAGAATGCCGGGATCACGCTCTGAGCCGAAGGCAGACGCTTAACCACTGAGCCACCCAGGCGCCCCCAGAAAAAGTTTTCTAACCCCTGATTTAGAATATTAAAATAAACTCAACTCAAGGCAGGATTACAAAAGAAGGGATTTGAAGAAAAGAACAGAAATGTGTTTCCTCAGACTCCTCCATCAAATCTACACGTATATTTTTATCGCTAACTCATGTCTTCATGTGAGAAGGTCCTTTCTTGGGAGCTAGATGCCCTCGTTTGTGCGTGACCAAACAGACTACTGGCGGGGACCCAGGAGCTGAGAGAGAGGCTGGCAGAAGAGATCTGGGAAATATGTAGATGGATATGCTTTCTGCATTACGCATATGTGTGTGTTCATAAATAATATGCAATATTCATGTACAGATATGTGAACATATGCATCACATGAACGTGCAGACACACACGCTACTCCTGCCTCCTTTAAAAAGGTTTTGAGGCAACTTAACATAGATGTGCACATATCTAGGAACGGAAGCCATTAAGACAAGGCACAAGGTAGGAGCCACGATGTGAAGGGAGAGATTAAGGATTAAGAAATGAACACACCCTGGCAGACGACGGTGTTCAGCGGTTGAGGACAGCATGTATGCTTCTGAGCTTCTCGGTAACCAGGGCAAAGAAGAAAACATATCGGGTTGCATAACGCTCTTTGATCATGAAAAGCAGATGAGTTCAAAAGGGGAAATGGACCCTTTGCTGCTTGTACAGGTGCTTTGAAATACATAGCATATTATGAAATGGCTGGTGGTAATCTATGAATTTAAAGCATGGCATCGCAATGAATCAGGAGAACCGATCCGAACAGGTGAAAATACTGGAATATTTAAAAAAATATATAGTCTTATGATTTTCAGTGATGCAGAAATGAAGATGAGCAAACACTAGGGCAGTGGAGGATTCAAGACAAAAAAAAAAAAAAAAAAAAAGAGCATCACTTTCCTGGTTTCTAGGAGCTTCCAAGAGAGCTGAAGGACTAGAAAACTCTTAAGCTGCATGGTCCTTAAGAACTCCTTTGGCAATCAGAGAGGCGAATTTGCATTTTTTTGCAAAGCTGAGGAAAGGTCCTTCCATCTCTGTAAAAGATAGAGGAGAAGAGACAGGATGACACGTTCTATGCTACGCCACCCATTGGACATCTGAGGGCACTACTGTGTGCTAGGCACCGTTGCTATAGCAACGAACACACCACAGACATCATCCCTGACTTCGAGGAGCTTACAATCGGGGGAGCCAGATGAACAATTAAATATGTAAATACAATATAATGTAATGGATATTAATGCCAGATAATTCAGGGCATTATATGTGCATGGTGAGAAAACGCAATCTCATCGATCATTCCCCCGAGGGGCTTCCTGGCGGTGACATCTTTGATGTGTACACTGGTTAAATAAGTAAAAACTCACCCAAATTCTACTAGGTCGCTTCACTCCCTTCTTCTTTCAGTTTAAAATCTTCCAGCATCTGTCCTTGCCTGTGGAGTCCAGGTCCCATGTCCTTGCAGGGCCTCCCAGGCCGTCCCCTAAGCTTCATTTTCGGCCTCTGATCCCACTAAAAACCTAGCTCCACTCTGGGTGCCCTGTGTATGCTGCTCTCCTAGCCGGCTAATCCCTCCCATGACTCCCTGTGTCGTGCAGGCAGCGTCCTTACCGCAACACCGAACGCCCTTTCTGACATCTCTTGCTCTGGCAATTCTGCACGTTTGTTTAAGTTGCTGTTCAAATATTGTCTCTGCTCTGAGCGTCCACCCCCGACTTTCGGAAGAAATATATCCCTCTGTAGGGTTTCAGAGCACACTTCTACCTCTAGTCAATAGTGATGAGAGTAACGGTTTTATGATTACAAGCGTTAAATGTACACCTACATTTAACGAGCATGAGCTCGTTGTGTGCTAAGCACATTACATTCACAGTTTCACTTAATTTGTACATCACCCCGAGAGCGCTCTTATTCCCCTCTGGCCAATAGAGAAAACTAAAGCTCCGAGCTGTCAAATGGCTCTTCCAAGGTCTTTCTGGTATTGAGCAATGGAGCTGGCACTCTGACCCAGGGCTGTCTGACTGCAGAGCAGGTGGCTGTAAACATCATGAGATTCTATTACCTGTATTCCAGGTGGCTACCTAGGGCTCTGTCTCCCCAGCGGCACTGTCATCACCCTGAGAACACAGCACGTCCCTGGAGTAAATAAATGGCTTGCAAGGGTCCACACCTAGCAGGCTCCCAATACATGTTTAAATGGTACATTTACCTAATAAATCCACTTAAAAGCCCATAACGTTGGGGGAAACACCATTCATTTTAAGACTCCGTGCCATTTGCATAAATGAGGTCTAAATAGGAGCCTGTTGCAGAGAATAGATCCAAGGTCTGAGCTCTCCGGCGGCCTCCCCTCTTGCTGCCTTCCATTCCCAAATTCCCATCCCTCTCCCGAGTCCAGTCCCTGCCCCTAAGTATACGCGCACACACATGTCTCCAAATAGAAGCAGACAGAAAGTGTGACACATAGATGTGTAAGGAAATCTGTGGCTTCTTGGAACATAATTGGTGGGCAAAGAATTCGATGAACAAATGCTATTTGGAGAAAAGAAGAAATAGAAAAAGAGGGGGGCGGGAGGGAGAAAGAGAATTTGGAAACTTTTCAGAAGTTCGGGGTATGTTTTGTTTGAAGAGAAGAATGGCTCATTTCTGAGTTACTCAGACTTCTTTCGAGTAGAGTGCAAGCCTGACCCTCTGGGGGCGCTAGGTTTATGGACTTCGCTGGGCGTGGATGTCCTGAAGTGTTTTTTCCTGATGGTAGCAAAATCAGGAAATGACCTTTTCTTTTCTTTTCTCTTTAAAGTGGGCTAGCTTTTTTTGTTTTTATTTCTACGAAATTTGAAGCTCAAAGGATCCTGCTTTTGAAGTAAAACCCGATTTATCCCCAGAGTAAATGATCTCAAATTAAGCAGGTGCTTTGGCTGTACCATGTCACATATTTCCAGTTGTGAAGCAACAACCCGAGGAGAAAACATGTCAACCACAAGAAAATGCACCAATTCACTTTTTGCGGTTGTTATTTTTACTGGGAAGAAGAACAGAAAAGTCCCAACCTAACCTTGCCTTCTTAGCATCAAACTTTCAGCCGTGCAAAGAAAGGGGGTGATTGGCAGAAGGAGAGCCTGAAATGTGAGCGTCTGTAGGGGCTCATCAGTGACAGGGACCACAAAAGATGTTAACGAATGGAAGACTGTGTTGTGGAGCACATGGCTGGGAGGCGAAGCCCCAGAAGAGTGTGCACAAGGGGAGAGGGGTTCAGAGCAGTGTTCTGGAAACACAGGCCTGACTTCACATCCCTCCCCTCCCCCTTCCTTCTACTCAAGCAAACATCTGCTGAGCACTCGCTGTGAGGTAAGTGCTCGAAAGCTTTGGAAGGGGGGTCTGCTTGGCCACCCGTGTCACTTGTCACTTGTCATTGGCAATGGGACAGCAATCATTTTGGTGGTGAAAAGATTGATATTGTGATATTGTGTTTAAAACACCTTAGAACACCTCCTGCTGCGTGGCGAGCACTTGGTTTACCTTTGTCGAAGGGATCGGGTCCTTCCTTTTGTTGACTTGAAGTGTTAGACACTAATCTAGCTACAGAAACCATTGCGTACCCATCTAGGTGACCGAACTCCTCTGGCGTCATTCCTGGTCCAACCACCGAAGACATCATTCCCCCTTTCCATTCTCCCTCGGTCTCTCCTCCCAAGCTCTTTCCTGCCCTCTTCGCTCACTTGTCCTATCCTACCTTTGTTCTTCTGTTCCCTCCTCCAGTTGCAATTTTGCTTATATGTTTTTGTTTGTCCCAAATTGTTTATAATGAATACGTATCGCTTTCTGTGCAGAAGGTACTAGAAACAACCCTGAATCTGTACCCAGAGGGGAGACCCCAAGTAGTATCTTGGGATCCTACTGGACATCTAATGTTGTTTTCTTTTTTAAATATATGTAGTTTCCTATAGGTCATAGGAAAATCTATTATTTCCTTGTCTGAATACCATGGACTACTTTTCACTACCTCTTTCCAGGGAATGTGGAATATATACGAATTTAAATTTCTCCCTCTGAAACCAGCCCACAGAGTGGTTGACACAGCCCTGTGTGCCCTTTTCTCCTTCCTCTGTGAAGTTGCTTTCTGGTATCCCATTCTGTACTTCACATCAGAAAATGTGAGCGTAGCTGATGAAAAGCTAGACAAGCTGGAAAACCTCTATGGGAACTGAGAGAGCATAGAGGATCAGTCCAAGGGGCTCATCTGTCCATTTGGTAAAACCTTAGGAGATGAGTCCCCTGCCCTTAGGGGCTTGGCACTCAGGTGTGGCTTGGCAAAGGGCTCTTGGAGCTGAGCTGCTCTTGTGAGGTCTTGCCTTTGGTTTCCCTGTGAATGCCCCTCAAAGAAGTGGACTGAACAAAACTGGTCCAGCCCTGCTGGCCTTCATGGGCGTCTATGCCTGAGGCCACATGGCTTTGCCTTTCTTTCCTCTTTCTCTTGCTTTGATGTGATGGAGCCTCATAAGCATTTTTGGAGAGCGGAAATAATCCTTCAAACTTAACGCATTTAGAACATTGTGGAAGCCATAGCCTCTTTGCTGCATTGGGACTGAAGGCTCATTGATTAATTGTAACTTAAAATAAAAAGACTTAATCTCTCTTACAGAGCCCTCTGAAGAACATCAGTAATTTTGTCACTATAAGTGAAAATTAGAAACAGCAAGAGGAAAATATACATGAATATTGCTCTGACCTGGGAATGAGTAAGAGTAGCAGAGATTGGCTTGTGTCCACTGTTACGCCCATTCTGAGTGACCAGTGGTTCTGGTCCTGGGTTCATCTATACCACCACCTCTCGACCTTCATGCAGAAGAATTGCCTGGGGATCTCGTGAAAATGTGGATTCCGGTTCAGTAGGTGTGAGGTGGAGCTGATTGCATTTCTAACAAGTTCCAGGTAATGCTGATGTTGTCTCTCCAAGGGCCATACTTTGCATAGAGTGAGTAGATAATCATACCCACGTGACTGCAGTGGTCCACTCCACTTGGAAAGACACAGCAGAGGAAACATGGCAGGCCAAGACCACAGTGCCAGATGAGTCTCCTCAGTGGGCGTCTTTGTGGCAGTCTAGGGTCTATATTCCTTCTCCCCCAATAACACAGGTGTTGTCCTCATAATGAAACTACACAGTTGGGTATAGGGGCCACTCTGGTTTAAAAACCCCAAGTGCCATTGGAACTAATATCTGTTTTCACAGCCTCCAAGTTCCAAATCTATGCCTTTCCACCAGGTAGTCACAGTTCACGTAGAGTTTGCCCCACATAGAGGCTGTTTATCAATTAGGAGTCATTTTCGCCATTAGCCGTACCATCCCACCTTTATCGGGGAACAGTGTGTTGAGGTTAAGCCATAGTCATTTCCCCACAGAGAGGGTGAAGGCATTTTGTTAAACCTTTACTCATACTTACCTATTTGTTTTTGTTTCTGAGCACATAAGATCACCATGAAGTCTACAATAATCTTTCTCCCTAACAGGTAGGTTGGAGCCATGCGACTAGATTGGAGCAATGAAATATGATGAGGAGTTATGAGTTGGTATATTTCTCTGAGCTCCTTCTCAGTGAATGAGCTAGGTGCAGAAGATCCAGCAAAGGACTCCAGGGAAGCTGTGTGGGGGATGGTGGAGTCTCAGGGTAGAGGGTAAACAACAGAGAGATGTTGGGTAAGAGTTGCTGTATGTTGTGTGTAATATAACTAGCTTAACTTATAATTTTGTTGTTTAAGCCAGGATGCCCTAGAGGTCAAGAATTCTCTTATATAAGGGCGCCTGGGTGGCTCAGTCGTTAAGCTTCTGCCTTCGGCTCAGGGTGTGATTCCAGGGTCCGGGGATCGAGCCCGGCATCGGGCTCCCTCCTCCACTGGGAGCCTGCTTCTTCCTCTCACACTCCCCCTGCTTATGTTCCCTCTCTCACTGGCTGTCTCTCTCTCTGTCAAATAAATAAATAATATCTTAAAAAAAAAAAGAATTCTCTTATATTAATAATTACACTGAATTACATGGGGACAACGGGTCTAAATGGGTACTGTCCTAGCAAGCACATACAGTCACTCCAGATAGAATCCATTTTATCACCCAACAAATTCTTTAGTAAAACAATGTGTTTTGCCATCACTTTCAGAGTTGGGTATAAGTGTGGGAGAGAGGGATATAGGAAGCACTGAGTGCAGTTTCCAGGTAATATGAAAAATCAAGGGCCATCCATGGTGATATAGTCATGTCTGAGTAACATGGATGAAAATTCAAATCCAGAGAGATGACTTTCCGATGTCATACTATAATGATGTCAGAGTTGGGCCTCAAATTCTTGGTTTCTTCATTTCTCTTTTTAGTTTTCCACTCTGTCTCTTTCTATTAGTCAGGATACTACTAGGATATGTAGCAGTAACAACTTAGTCCTGAAACATCAGGGACTTAATAAAATAAAAATGTTTTTCTCACTTACATGAGGTCTAGCAGGGGATAGATAACCTTTGTGGCCTCCAAGTTGGCTATGGAGAGGGAAGACAATGTGAAGGATTGCACATGAAATATTCAATGGATCAGGCCTTTGAGTGGCTTATACCACTGCTGCCTGAATTCTACTGGCCAGAACTAGTCATATGACCCCAATCCCAGAACAGGGGAGGCTGGGAAATGCAGCTTTTCCATGTGTCTAGGAAGAAGCCATAGTGTGGTGAATGGAAGCGTTTTCTCCACACACACTCTCAGAACTATGCTTTAACAGTTGGCTCTCACAATTGTAGTAAGAGGGCCTCTTGAATACAGCAGAGAATCCCCCTGACTCCTGTCCTCCATAGGAGACTGTATTAGTCCATTCAGTCTGCTATAACAAAATGCCATAGATAAAGGGGCTTAAACAGCAGACATTTATTTCTTATAGCTCTGGAGGCTAGGAAGTCCAAGATCGGGGTACTACCATAGTTGGGTTCTGGTGAGAGTTCCTTCCTGTGTTGCGGATGGCTGCCTCCTTGCTGTACTTCACATGGCCCAAGAGAAGGAGAGCAAGCTCTCGGGTCTCTTCTTATAAGAGCACTAATCCCATTATGAGGACCTCCCCCACCCAGCCCATGACTTCATGTAAACCTAATTACCTCCTGAAGCCTCATTTCCAAATACCTTCACATTAGGGATTAGGGGCATCAACATATGAATTTGGGGAGGAGACAAACATTCAGTGCATAACAGAAACCTTCTGCCATTTTCCCCTTGTACTCAAGACACTATATGTTTGGAAATATGGATACTTGGCTTCTGGTCTACCTGTGACGCTGGAAACTAGAATCTCTGGTCATGTGCTTCTTGATGCATCCGTTTCCTCAAATATTTACCTTTACAGCTCTTAAAAGAATAAATATGAGGGAAATGTATGGAAAGAGGTGGTGATGATTGTGCCACAGTCAGAAAAGGAGATGATGTCTGTTCATCTCACTTCACATGCATTTTGACCACTAAGTGTGAAAGATTTTCCTACAAACTAGAGATAGAATGGTGACCAATAAATTCACTTGCTGCACAAACTCTCACAGTTGTTTGTTTGTTTGTTTTGGCCTAGTCGGGGACATATATATTATTTTGATGATAATTTGAATCACACTAATTATGGACTGTAATTAGTGCTATGAAGGGAAGGTACTCAGTTACATGAATGGGCACGATTGGGACACCCGATCTAATCTGGGGGACATACAATCTTCCTGAGCAAGTAATGTTCGATAGCAGATCTGAAGATGAATTTGGAAGTAATCATTAATGATGATGACGATTACATTTATCAAGATCATGGTGTGCCTGGCTGGCTCATTCACAGGAGTGTGTGGCTTTTGACCTTAGAGTTGTGAATTTGAGCCCCATGTTGAGTGTAGAGATTACACAAACAAAGAAACAAACATGGTACTATGTGCCAGGAGCTGTTTTACGTGTCTTAAGTACGCTACCTTAATTATACTCTTACCGCAACGATTCCTCACAACCACGGTGTGATCTAGGTCCAAATATTAGCCCATTTTTGCAGAATTAGTTGGAGAAAAGAGGGATGCATCTTCCAGTGAAAGGGAGCAGCAAACAGGAAAGTCCTGTGGTTGGGGAGAATATGGCCAAGACCCATTTGAGGAAGTGAGAGAAGGATGAAGTCTTTGAAATCATAATGTATAACACGCTGTAAGGAAAAAGACTTTCTCCCTCCTCAGCCAAGTGTGAATGTGTTGGGGGACAGAGGAGAGAAGCAAATGTAACATCTGTGGTTGGGTATCGAATTCAACTCTCTATAAAATACACTTACCACATAAACAAACTCATGTTGAATTTGATTTAAAAGTTTTGCATCTATATTCCTCGTAATGTTACCACAAGAGTTCAGAGAAATCGAGACTTTGGGGAGATGCATTAACACCCAAGACTCGGAGGAGGGGATGGGGGTTTGCTAGCACTTTCCTTCTCTTGCAACTGTAAATCAGGTATGGGAGCTGCCGAGGTGTTGCTGGAAACAGAGTTTAAGAAAGAATCCCGCTTGGGGCGCCTGGGTGGCGCAGCGGTTGGGCGTCTGCCTTCGGCTCAGGGCGTGATCCCGGCGTTATGGGATCGAGCCCCACATCAGGCTCCTCTGCTATGAGCCTGCTTCTTCCTCTCCCACTCCCCCTGCTTGTGTTCCCTCTCTCGCTGGCTGTCTCTATCCTGTCGAATAAATAAATAAAATCTTAAAAGAAAGAAAGAAAGAAAGAAAGAAAGAAAGAAAGAAAGAAAGAAAAAGAATCCCGCTTGCCTTGACCTTATTTAAATCTGCAGCGTGGATTGGGGAAGAGGACAATTTTGTATACTACAGCGATAGCTTATCTAGTCTGGTTCAGAGTGTTTTCACAGCAGGTTAATAGGAAAGACTTTTTTCTTCTCTTCTTAGAAAATGATCAGCTTTTTTTTGAAGTTAGAGTTTGATTTTCTATGCTAGGCAGCATTTTGTTTTCATTGAATTGACTTTGATGTGAAATTTCCTGGCATTTCTGAATTCTGTAGAGGACGTTTCTCCCTTTGAAACTGAGATGTGTACGTGTACGAGAACACGTGGTACTATGTCTGACCGATCTCCGCGTCCGTGTGTTCCTTGGCAAGTATTTATCGGGCACCGATGATAGGATCGATTCTGGGAATGCTGCACTGAGCACGTCCAACAAGACTCATGCCTTCACGGCCATGGGACTTCCAGTTTGAAGCTGCTTGTCGACAGTCAGCAAAAAAGATGAAAGAGTGAACGTTTTATTGAATACTGAGAAGAAGAGCAGGTTGCTGGGAGGCAGGATAACTGGAGGGTCTGCCTGAGAATGGAGGGCATGCTGGGTAGCTCTGTCATCCTTCCCATCGTTTCCCACCCTCCTGGGATGCTGGCCTGGCTGGGCTGCCTTCAAGGGCTCCAGCTGGGGGTTGGCCACTGGGGCAGTGGGAGAAGCAGGAGGCTGGGGTGTTCACTTCCTTAGCTCCTACAGATCTTACTGCTCCGTTGTGACCCTCTAGTGAAGACCAGCAACTGTGTCAGGTAACCTTCTTCTTGCACCTGCTGTCTCCAGATTCCGGTACCTGTTCCCTCCCCTCATGCCTTAGGCACCTGCTGGGGCTAGCCATGGGGTACTGAGCTATCTTTTGTTGGCGTCCCTCAACCCTGGCCGTACCTTTGTAGTTAGGGTCTTTATTAAAATATTACCCCACTCGGTAGGTGACATTTGTTTCCTGCCAGGCCCCTGGCTAAACTACACTCAAGAGGGTCTTTTTGAGGATATGGCTTTTAGGTTGAAACCTGAAATGTCAGAAATTATGGACTAGAAAATGAATGGGAGGAAGCGGGTTTTAGAAAGAGGGAAGAGCATGTGTGAAGGCCCCCAGGCCAGCAAGAATTTTATGTGTTCAAGTGACATATGGGGGAGAGACATACATGTAGGCACAGAGCAGACGTGGTGCCAGGTGAGGCTGGGGGAGTGAACAGACATAGTCATACCTGGCTTTCTAGCTGCTGTGAGGGAATTTGGCTTTAATCTGAGTGCAGGGGAAGCCACTGAAGGAGGTTAGGCAGCGGAGTGTTGTAATCAGATTAGACCTATTAGTCTTTTAATTTGCTTAAGGCCATTAATTGACACTTACGGTGTGCCAGGACCTGTACAGATTTTGGGGGAGAGGGAGGCAGATATAGAGGCATAGAAGGCACAGCCCTTCCACCAGGTAGCCTACTGGAAGAGTTAGGATATGGGTATATAGAATGTTAATATAAGACATGATAGTAGTATAAGAGGGAGTGCCAATGGCAGACTGTTTTCAGTGGAGATGAATAGGGAAGACCTCCTGGAGGTGGCAGCATGCGAGTAGGGCTTTAAAGGATAGATAGATCTTACCTTTGATGGTGGAAGGCATTCCAGGGAAAGACGACTGTATTAGGCAGTGCTATTCAAAGTAGCTGGTCTGACGAGAGACTATGGACTCTGGGAAACAAACTGAGGGCTTCAGAGGGGAGGGGGTTGGGGGATTGGGGTAGGCCGTGATGGGTATTAAGGAGGGCACATATTGCATGGAGCACTGGGTGTTATACGCAAACAATGAATCATGGAACACTGCATCAAAAACTAAGGATGTACTGTATGGTGACTAACATAATAAAAA
>NW_024424119.1:41589794-41599565 GCF_017311325.1 Ursus maritimus
GCATGAATTGTAAAATATAACTAGAACACATTTCCCCAAATATGGATTGCTATTTCTTTAATAGAGAAAAAATTCTCTGTGAGAGAGGGGGAAAAAGAGGAAATTCATCTTTGAGAATTTCCCAATCTCAGGCTCTTGCCTACTGTTGTGCAGTGGCTTTTTTACTTGAAGTCTTTTCTTTTTTTAAAATTTAAATTCAATCTAATTAACATACAGTGTATTATTAGTTTCGGAGGTGGAATTTAGTGGTTCATCAGTTGCATATAACACCCAGTGCTCATTCCATCAAGCGCCCCCCTTAATGCCCATCACCCAGTTACCCCATCTCTGCTACCCTCCTCCCCTCCAGCAACCCTCAGTTTGTTTTCTAGAATTAAGGGTCTCATGGTTTGTCTCCCTCTCTGTTTTGATCTTATTTTATTTTTCCCTCCCTTCCCCTATGTTCATTGGTTTTGTTTCTTAAATTCCACATATGAGTGAAATCATATGGTATCTGTCTTTCTCTGACTGACTTATTTCGCTTAGCATAATACACTCTAGTTCCATCCATGTCATTGCAAATGGCAAGATTTCATTCTTTTTGATGGCTGAGTAATATTCCATTGTGTATATATACCACATCCTCATTATCCATTCATCTGTCGATGGACATCTGGACTCTTCCCATAGTTTGGCTATTGTGGACACTGCCGCTATAAACATTGGGGTGCAGGTGCCCCTTCGAATCACTGTGTTTGTATCCTTTGGATAAATACCTAGTAGGGCAATTGCTGGGTCATATGGTGGTCCTATTTTTAACGTCTTGAGGAACCTCCATACTGTCTTCCCTGAAGTCTTGAAGGGAGGCCCTCACAAACCAAAAGTGATGCAAACTACATTGTGACCCTGATTCTGCCCTCAATTTGCTACCTGATGTTGGGGAAAATCATTTCTTTCCCTGGGGCCCATTTTCCTCATGAAGGTAGGGAGAGAACATCTCTTGGGTCCTTCCTTGAAAGATCCAGGTCTGTTTTGCGACCTCTGGAACAGAATGCTAATGGAGTGGAAAACAGGGCACTTAGGTAGTCAGTCAAGTGATGGCAAAGACCAAGATTTTGGATTTGGTGGAAGAGTGGCAAATGGGAGCTCACGAAGAGATTAAAGGGAATCTTGCATCCAGAATGCCAAGAAAGATTAAGGGGATGGAGTAGGCAGGTGTGGGAGCAAGAGTTTACTTGAGAAAGGCAGGTCACTTCCAAAGCTGGCAGGGATATTGGGAGGTCCCCTCGCTGCTTCTAGAAGAACTTGACATAGCATCTTGAAGGAAACAGATACCATCTGGCTCAACTTTCTGATTGTACAGCAACTTCTTTTGTTAGGTCATGGATTTGAGTCTGTTTTTTATGCACAAATCTTCCTTATGAAAGGAAGAAATGTGCTCCAAATATTGGTCACAGTCTTGTGAATCCATTGATGATATTATCAGCCCGCGATTGAGCAATGCCTTTGAGGTGTTTCATGGTGACATCCTCGTCTCTTTCTTGCTGTCTCTGCTAGTTTGGTTCTTAATCCTTCCATATCTACACTCTCCCCTTCAGCCGGTCCCATCCAGTGTCACTCCTTTAAATCATCATACTTAGTGTTACCCCTGGCCCTTTGCACATGCTAGTCCTTCTGTCTGGGAAGTTCTTTCACCTAAACTGGCTAGCTGGCTAGCATTTAACCTTCTACTGTCTTTTGTAATTTTTGAGATTGTGTATTTTTGAAAAATTATTACTTCAACAAATAATACATATACACAGTTTTAAAAAAAAGATTTTGCAAGATTTATGATGAAAACATCAGTGCCCTGCTTACCAATCCCTACTGCATTTTGTCCTGCTCACCAGACAAACTACTTTTAACTCTTTCATTATTTCTTATGGCATATGCCTCTGTATTTCCACCAAACATGCTTATATTGTTAATCTCTTGATTTATGAATGTCAGACTTCTGTTGACTTCCTGCTATAGGAGATGACAATTTAGGCCTTTTGTACATCTCAGTTCTCCTCTCCTTTTTCCTTAATACTTCTATCATAATTTGTGAATGAATCAGAATCAGTGTGTGTTTTTACGATAATGCAAATATTATTCACTTCAGAGTTCAAGTAGTATCCTAGGATCATTTCTTCTCTTGTACAACTTTGTATTTCCTGAGTTTACAATGGGCTCTTTACCCCCATTTTTTGTGTGTTTTTTTTTCTTTCTATACCTATTCTTATCTTTTTTTTAACCTATTCAATCAGATCAGATATATATACATATATATATATATTTTTTTTTTTTCCCCCTTTTAAACAGGGGTTGACAAAATCTTTCTGCAAAGGGTACCATAGTAAAAATTTTATACTTTTCAGTCTAGACAGTCTGTTGCAATTACTCAGCTCTGCTGTTGCAGAGGGAACTCAGTCAAGGACACAATGTAACAGAGCTAGTGGCAGGACTGAAATGAATGGGTGTGGCCATGTTCCAATAAAATTTTATGGAGGAAAGCCAGCGGCAAGCAGGATCTGGTCCATGGGTGGGAGTTTGCAACCCCCCATTCTCAATGCTAAAATATTTCAGATATTAATGTGTGCTATTTTTATCCTCCTGCATCTCCTGTCCTGGAGGCCTCCATGCCGAGCCTGTCTGTACTTCTTGTTCTGTTCATGTCCTGCCTGCTAGCATCCTGGAATTTCCCTTCACTGCTTTCCTGTTTTGGACCCCTTATTTCTTGGGTCTCTGCATCTTCCTCTTTCTGGCTTTATTCCTTTGCTTAGCTAGAGGACATTCTCAAGTAACTTCCCAAAAAACAGGGTGTATGGGAGGTTAGTTTTCTGAGTCTTACTATGTCTGAAAATGTCTATATGCACCCCCTGTTTTTGGTAGTGTCGTGAAGGCATGGATTTGAGAATAAAAACTTCCCCAGAACTTGGGAGGCTTTCTCCAGTTATTTTCCAGCTTCTAGAATTTCTGGTAGATGCCTGATTGCAACTCTGTTTCTTTGTAAATGCGTGCATGTGATCTTCTTCTCTCTCCCAGCCCCCCATCTAGGAACTTAAAGGATCATCTTTTTGTCAGGGCAGCCCTGAAATGTCATGGGGACGCCCCTCAGTACGAACATTTTCAGGCCCAGGCCTCATCTCTGTCCTGCCCTGTGCTTAATGAGCGGGAGTCTGGAGCTACTTCTGACCCTTTCTCCAGACACTAGCTCTTCTGTCTTCTCCCCGCAGGGTGGCCATCAGGCTCTGTGGGACCAAGGAGACAATCTAAAGGTCTTAATCCTCCTGTGTCCAGATAGGCAGCCTCACGTGTTACCTCTTGTTTCTCTGGGGCATCAGGTGTCTGAGAACCTCGCCTTCCAGGTGTTCGGCAAGGTGCGAGACGGAATTTGGTCAGCATACATGTCTCTAGGCCTTTACGTTGACGTCTTCTGCCTTCTGCTAAGTGGATTGCTGCTCGTCTGTCTATATCCTGTCTTCCAAAATTTCACTATAATTTGTCGTCCACTTATATCTTACTTTTTTTTTTTTTGCCCATTTCGTAGGGGGAAGGAAAACATGTAAATGCTGTGGTCAGTCTACCAAGTTGAACCAGGAGTTCACAGTTGGTCGTTTGTCTGCTTACTCTACTGCACTGCGAAGAGTTTGTGTCTGCTTGTTCACGCATGCGTCCCTAATGCCTGGCTCAGAGGGGGCCTTCTGCCGATGCTCGGTGAATGGAATCAATGCACGCATATTGAGTGAGTGGGCTGACGGGAGCAGAAGCCTTAGGTGGGGAAGCCCTGCGAGACGATGCTGGAAGAAGAAGCGGAGCCCAGATTACGAAGAGCTTGGGTGCCAGGCCAAGGAGTGTGTACTCTTTTCTTGGTTGGAAGGCCACTGATGGGTTTTCAATGGTGGTGGAGGTGGTGGTGGAAGGGTATTTTGGTCAAGGGGATTTTTCTGACTGTGGTTTAAGGGCTCGTCTGAGAGGAGTACACAGGTGGGGGAATAAAATTCCATGAACTGATGAGAACTCGTGAGGAAGGAAGGGGTGCATTGTAGAACTCTGGAGGAAGAACCAGCAGAGTTTATGTTCTGACTGAACATGACTGGGCTTCCATGGGCCGAGCAAAAGAGCAGTACAAAGGATTTTGGGGGTGGGGGGAAGAATAGATAATGGTTTTGTCTGTTCATATTTGAGGCATGAAGGAACTTCTGAGTGGATGTGTTTAGCAGGCAGTCGGCTATGCCAGTAGGAAATGAGGACCTAGATCAGGGCGTCATTCTCACTGGAAGTCAGAGGAGAGAGTGCCATGAAGGAAGATTGTGGTTTGCACCAAGGCACATGCATGGTGATAGACAGACCCAGAATTTGAAGTCAGATCTGTCTAAATCCATAGTCCATCTTCAACCACAGACTGTACTCACTCTAAAACTTTGTCAGAAGCAGAAGAGTACAGGCTTAGCTTTGGCCTTGGGCAAGACTCACATTCAATGGGACATGTGACTTCTTAAGCATGAAGGTGCAAAATGCAATCGGAAAGTAATGGGGTGTGAGCGAAGAACGCTGAGACTGCGAGACTCCCCATCGTCTGGGTGGGAGGGGAGGCCTGGTAGCTTCAGCCGACTTGGCCTTGGCCAGAGCCGAGGTCTCCCGCAGACCCCACCTGCTTTCACTCTGATGGCTTCCCCGAGAACACTTTCTTCTCTAACACTTTCTACCCTTCCTGCTTCTTTGGTTCAAACCAGAGAAAACTATGGCCAAGTAGCAATTCTCTGAACCCAAGCAGGGCTAACATCCTGCCTGGTTTCCTCCTTGCTTGCTCAGCCCAGAGCAACCTGAGAGAATCACGGGAAGGTGGCCTCTGGAGATTTGCAGGGGTGCCGCGTGCAGGGAAGGACTCCTGGCTCCTATCCACCGAGTCCCCCGTAACTTGCCTTTGGGTTCACCGCATGGGCTGAGGGAGGAAGAGGAAGCAGAGGCCGTGAGAGTGGGGGTGTGGGGCATGTAGGTTGTGAAACAGCATGAGAAACCTCCAGAGCCAGCAAAGAAAGTTTTGTTTCTGGAATTTGGAATTCAGTGTTTTTCACACTCAACGTTTCTGTGACTAGAAGGTGAGATAAAAATCTATGTCATTCCATTGGTCTTCACCTTTGTTTTAAATGATCAGATTTCAAACAGAAATTATTATCAGTCCGATATTGTTTCCTTTTCTAAAATGTGGTTTAATTTCGCAAAGAGCCGAGTAAGACGGCAGAACTGAATCATAGAGTGTCAGCAAGCGTTACACCCGTTCTTACAAAACCGTGGCTGAGGATCTGGTATTCGCCTTGAAAAAAGTGTTCTTTAATCCTAGGTTTTTGTTTTTAGCTGCGGGGCATTTCCTCTTCCTTTTACCAGTACGGTCTCTTTGCATGAGAGAGAATGCTTAATCCAGTGAGAAAGCAAGGGCCTTGAGTTTGAATCCCACGTCCTCCTCTTCCTTACTGGGTGATAATTCGACAGTCATTTAACCTCTCTGAGTCTCAGTCGTCTCCCTATAAATGAAAGTAAGAAAACGGGGAATACATATTATATAAGAATACAGCTGTATCAATATATATTATAATATATTATACATATATATATAATTAATGATTTATATATTATACCTATGATTAACTTAGCATACATATATGATTAAGACATGGCTGGCGATTCATAGGTACTGAAATCATGTAAATTCCTACTATGGAACAGGGTGGATAATTTTTTTCCTATTGATAGTCGCTGACTCACCAAAAAGAAAGAAAGAAAGAAGAAAGAAAGAAAGAATCAATTTAGTGTATGCTCTTAATACAAGGGAGAGAGTTGTGGGTGTTTGTGTTTGGGATCTTATTTTTAGAGATTACAAAAATGTTCCATCCACTGGATTTTGAAATTAAGAACGGAGAACAGTATTTATATCTGAATCATGTATTACAACAAACGAAAATATTACATGTATGGTTTCCATTCTGTCTTGTAGGCATTTAAAGGGAAGAGGGAGAGAAAGGGAGAGAGGATGGGGAGAGAAGGAGAAGGAAGAGAAGGGGGAGATAAGCAGCAGGCAGAATGATAGAGAATTTCAGAGACAGCTAGGCAAGATTCACCAGGCTTAGGCACCAGTGTTTGCGGATAAATCACTTCGGTTTTGCCCTAATTAACACTTGAACTATTAATACTAGAGACATATATTTGCTGCTAACACTTTCCTTTGAAATCCACCCACCACCCACATTCATTCTTTCTTTTTTGAAGCAACAAACAACTACTAACTATATCCTATGTGCTTAGCCCTGTCCTAGGTGCTAGCCAGGCAAGCCATAAGGTCAGTCCTGCCTTCTAAGAGCTCACAGGTTCGTGGGAGAGGCAGACAGGTAACTGAGTAACAGCAGAATAAAATAAGTGACTGCTTCAGCGTTGGGACCTGGTGGGAAAGACTTCCCAGAGGAAGTGACCCTATACGGGGTCTCAAAGGACATGCAGTAATGTGTTAGATAAACAAGATTGTTGAGTGGGAGATCAGGAGTGTGCTCTGGGCACCCCAAAACTCTGAACAGCTTTTGGAGTGACCCAGTCCTGTCTGAACTGGGAACTGGTTTATTTGAAACCTACCTCTGTGTGGTCATAGGGCCAGTGTGCCAGCTGGTTAAGATCATAGATATCGCAGGATAGATACGGGTTTAAACCTGATTTGCCAGCTGTGTGGCATTGCTCAACTGTTAATCCTTTCTGAGCCCTCGCTTCTTTATATTTAAAAGGAGGTTAAAACTCGGGAGGTTGTACATTATAAATGAATTGACATAATATATGTAAAAGCTTTGCACACTGCTGGGCACAGGAGTGAGAACATTACTCACATTTCAGGATTTGGATCTTTGGAACAGTAGAATCTTAGTAGCAATCTGAATATGTTGGGTTAAGCGGGAGTTGCAATGCCCTGTGGGGGAGGGGAAACAGATTATATTTTACTCATGACTTCTCAACTATTCTCTTGAAATGTCTCAGAAACTTCTCTGAATCACGGTAACTCAGATATCGATGTCAGATTTTCCCCTGGGGTCCATCTCCCTCTGTATTCTCTAAGGCTGGAATGTAGTCAAACCAGAGGTGAGAGGGGCGCCTGGATGGCACAGTCGTTAAGCATCTGCCTTCGGCTCAGGGCGTGATCCCGGCGTTATGGGATCAAGCCCCACATCAGGCTCCTCCGCTATGAGCCTGCTTCTTCCTCTCCCACTCCCCCTGCTTGTGTTCCCTCTCTCATTGGCTGTCTCTGCCAAATAAGTAAATAAAATCTTTAAAAAAAAATCATTGAAGTTATGTAAAAATGGGCTGCTTTGGGTTAATGATGATAGACTGAACATACTCGTTTATCACCGTTCTCTCACCAAAAAAATGGCAGTGACTGGGCTTTTAGCATAATGTAGGGCATCAACTCTCAAAGACAAAAAGAGGGAGGAAGGGATGGTAAGAACACTGGAAGCTGGAAAGCAGGTGGACAACTGGGCCCAACTGATTTTAGCAGCCCCAAGAAGTCTGATTCGTAAGCTGGCAAACACAGAAGAGCAAAGAGAGTTACACTCTGGAGCCCCCAAAAGATTCTGGACCCTGGGACTTTGCAATAGATGAAGTTGAGCCTTAAAACAGGCAAAGTGGTTGAAAATCTGTCTAAGCAAAGGGACCTCTAGATCACCCCCACCAACCACAGCAGCCAACATCCATGCTCCTATGGCCTGGCCCATCGTGGGAGGTTTACTCTTGAAGGAAGCCAATCAGGGGCGCTCTGGACAAGTGGGTACCAGGTGCCGTAGGAAGAAGGCGTACCTTATAGAAAATGGGTGGGGATGAAATGAAAGGCAGCATACGGAGCTTTCATCCCTCCAATCCTCTTCCCGCACTGAGCTCCCGGAATCGCCACCATCAGTTGTGGGCCTGCTAGACCGCAGCGTGGAGTGGGGATTTAGAAGGTACTCGACAACCTGGAGTTATTGAGCAAAAAGCCTGGGAAGGGATGGTGGAGGTTGGAGATGCAGGGCAGGCCTGATGAGGGTGTCCAAACTGAGTTCAAGTCAGCCCTGTCTGCTGAGCAGCGATACCCGCCCCACGTAGCGAGCTCTGAGTTCTAACGATTCGATAGGGTGATTCGGTGTGCCCATCCCCCATGAGCCACAGGGGAAGGCTGGGGGAAGGAGCAGCAGGTACGAGGGCTAAGACAGTAGTGAAATAGCGTGCTGAGCTGGTGGAACTACTAGCATTCAGTACTGTTGGCATGGAAAGTATAGACACACCGGGAGTGTGGGAGGAGGGGAGGCCAAAGAGAGGCTGTTGAAGTTTATGACCCTCTCTTTCTTCCTATGCGTCCTCTCAAAATATATGTGCATATTTTGAATCTCCATAAATGTATCCATTCTCGTTTTCCTTCCTTTCCCCCCATCAAGGGCAATATTTTTATTTTATTTTACTTCTTTTGAACAATTTTAATTCCAGTTAGTGAAGGGCAATGTTTTTAAGATCTATCTGTGTTGCTATGACAATAATCTAAGCCATTCCTTTGAACGCCTGCCTGATAATTTGTGGTATTTTATGGCGTGTAGCTACCTACTTTTACCTACCCATTGTCCCAGGGAAGGCCATCAAAATTATTTTCCATCCCTTCCTCTTTCTTGCTCCCCTCCCCCTGCCCCCTCCCCCCCCCCCCAAAAAACCCCAGAGACAAACATCCCCAGGCATGTTCTCTGATGAACCTGTGTGAGAACTGCTTGTGCATATATAGCCTGGAAAGAGATTGCTGGGTATGTGTCTATGTAATGGGGTGAAATAGTAATACTTTGTCCCCCAAGATGGCCCATCACAGGGACATTGGTATTTTCACATTCCTGCTGATCCAGTTTTTTTTTTTCTTTTCTTCTTCTTCTTTTTTTTTTTTTTTTTACTCCAAAAGTTTTCTTGTGCCTCTTTGGGTAATTCTTACTGTTATTTTATAAGAACACTTACAGTGAAATGGGACAGATTCTCTAACTGCACAATATAGTATTGCTCACCATAGGCACTGTGTCTAGGACTGACTCATCTTGCACAACTGAAACTTGATCCCCCATTTCCCCTCCTCCCAACCTCTGACAACCATCATCCTATCCTCTGCATCTAGATACCTCATATGAGTAGAATCATGCAGTATTTATCCTTCTGTGACTGGTTTATTTCCCTTAACATCATGTCCTCCAGATTAATCTATGTTGTTGCATATGGCAGGATTTCTTTCTTTGTAAGGCTATAATATTCCATTGTGTATACACACACACACACACACGCCCCACTTTTTTCTTCCATTCATCATCCATCAGTGGACATTTAGATTGTTTCCATCTCTTAGATATTGTGAATAATGCCGCTGTGAACATGGGAGTGCAGCTATTTCTTCGAGATCCTGATTTCAGTTCTTTTGGATAGATACCCAGTAGTGGAATTGCCGGATCCCACAGTCATCCTATTTTCAGTGTTTTGAGGAACTTCCATACTGGTTTCCATAGCAGCTGCACCATCTTACATTCCCACCAACAGTGTATAGGATTCCAATTTCTCCACCTCTTTTGCCGACAAAGTTTTTAAAACACAGGTTATAGTTGTTGCTAGCGTGAAATGTTTATCATTTTTCCTGGGGCCAAAATGTCATTTGTGTTTCTTTCCTCGCTGATGATTTTGAATACATTTTATCAGTTTCTGAGCTGTTGAGGCTCTCCCTTCTGAAATTGACTTCACATC
>NW_024424119.1:41599575-41605374 GCF_017311325.1 Ursus maritimus
CCCCCCCCCCCCAAAAAACCCCAGAGACAAACATCCCCAGGCATGTTCTCTGATGAACCTGTGTGAGAACTGCTTGTGCATATATAGCCTGGAAAGAGATTGCTGGGTATGTGTCTATGTAATGGGGTGAAATAGTAATACTTTGTCCCCCAAGATGGCCCATCACAGGGACATTGGTATTTTCACATTCCTGCTGATCCAGTTTTTTTTTTTCTTTTCTTCTTCTTCTTTTTTTTTTTTTTTTTACTCCAAAAGTTTTCTTGTGCCTCTTTGGGTAATTCTTACTGTTATTTTATAAGAACACTTACAGTGAAATGGGACAGATTCTCTAACTGCACAATATAGTATTGCTCACCATAGGCACTGTGTCTAGGACTGACTCATCTTGCACAACTGAAACTTGATCCCCCATTTCCCCTCCTCCCAACCTCTGACAACCATCATCCTATCCTCTGCATCTAGATACCTCATATGAGTAGAATCATGCAGTATTTATCCTTCTGTGACTGGTTTATTTCCCTTAACATCATGTCCTCCAGATTAATCTATGTTGTTGCATATGGCAGGATTTCTTTCTTTGTAAGGCTATAATATTCCATTGTGTATACACACACACACACACACGCCCCACTTTTTTCTTCCATTCATCATCCATCAGTGGACATTTAGATTGTTTCCATCTCTTAGATATTGTGAATAATGCCGCTGTGAACATGGGAGTGCAGCTATTTCTTCGAGATCCTGATTTCAGTTCTTTTGGATAGATACCCAGTAGTGGAATTGCCGGATCCCACAGTCATCCTATTTTCAGTGTTTTGAGGAACTTCCATACTGGTTTCCATAGCAGCTGCACCATCTTACATTCCCACCAACAGTGTATAGGATTCCAATTTCTCCACCTCTTTTGCCGACAAAGTTTTTAAAACACAGGTTATAGTTGTTGCTAGCGTGAAATGTTTATCATTTTTCCTGGGGCCAAAATGTCATTTGTGTTTCTTTCCTCGCTGATGATTTTGAATACATTTTATCAGTTTCTGAGCTGTTGAGGCTCTCCCTTCTGAAATTGACTTCACATCCTGTTGCCATATTTCTATTGGGGGCAGCTGTTTCTTGTTGATTTGCATGATTTTCTAATAGATCTCAGATATTAATCTCTTGTTAGCTACTTAATCAGTCTCCTTGTTAGCTGGGGAATGCCCTTCAACCACAAGCCCTGCCTCAAGATATAGCCATAGCGTCTCAGAAACCGACAAATGACCTTGAGACTTGAGACAAAATACAGTTGGTGATCCTCTGTGTGACATGGACTTGTTTATGACCCCAAAGGGCCACTGGGTTCATCTCGGCATTAAGTCTCCTAGTGTCTGACTTCACTCACACTCCCTTTATTTTTTTTATTTTTATTTTTTTAAAGATTTTATTTATTTATTTGACAGAGAGAGAGGGACAGCCAGGGAGAGAGGGAACACAAGCAGGGGGAGTGGGAGAGGAAGAAGCAGACTCCCAGCGGAGTGGTGAGCCCAATGCGGGGCTCGATCCCAGGACCCTGGGATCATGCCCTGAGCTGAAGGCAGACGCTTAACGACTGAGCCACCCAGGTGCCCCTCACACTCCCTTTATCACTTCCTTCACCTGCCTAATCTTTAGCTAGGGACAACATGCTACTGTCATGACCATTTTACCTTTATTACACAGGTGAAAAAAATGTTTTGCTGTTGAAAAATTGGAAAATATTCAAACTGATAACAAGTTATTAAAAACCACCCACAATTCTGCCACCGAGCAATGATACCATTTATCTTTCAGGACGTACTCCGCTCCCTGGAGAGCGTGGCTGAGAAGACAGAAGAATCATTACGATCAACGAGCCTCCTTCTAACCCTGTGTTGTATATAAATCTCTCTCGTAGAACTTCCTCCATTTTACTATAGTTATTTGTTCAATAGCTATTTGTAAATAACTAGCATAGCCATTTGTTCAGAGATTCTTGGGACAGGAGTCAGTGTACTTATGTGTTAGTTCTGGCTTTGATTTGCCAAAGCTCCTCTCTCTTTTTTTTTTTTTTAAAGGAGGAGAGCTTGAAAATCATGCCAGGTGGTTTTCACTTTCTTCTGGAAGTGTCTAGGAGCCACCGAAGGATTTGAAGTGGTGAAATTAGCCAGATTAATTTGGTAGAGGAAGTTCTCCCTGGAAGCGAATGAAAATGACATGACCCGTGTACCAGCTGCGGTGCTCCGGGCATGTTCTCTACGGCATGTCAGTGGCTCCCTTTTGTACACCAGTTTAGGGATAGTCATGCACAAGGCAGAGAGAGCAACGTGCAGCTCAGTGAGGCTAAGCAGTGTTCTCAAGGACGCACAGCTGGTGAGTGTTGGGACTGAAATCCAGCACGATCTCCTCCTCTCGAGCGTGATTTCTTTCCAGGCACAGAGGCTGGTTCAAAAGGTCCTTAGCAGTTTGGGTGGCATCTGTTCCCACTGAAGAGTGGAGTTCAAGTGCCGAGCGGGCTACATTTTTATAGCAGCGGCATCCGTTAGCTGGTGGCGGTCCCCAGGGGTTTTTCCCTATGACTCATACACAGCAGGGGAATCCTGAGGGAAGCTCAGCTTTTACTTCTTGAATTTCAGTCTTGACAGATGCTCAGTGACTTCAGATAGCCATCTGAGTCCTTGCCAACAAAGAGATTGGAGGAGGGACCTTGGGTAAGTCCCTTTCTCTCTGGACCTCAGTTTTCTTAACCACAAAAGATGAACGATCTCTGAAGTTTGCTTTAATTAGAAAGAATCTCTCATGGTGCCTAATGTGATGCTGAGTGCTCGTGGAGCTTAACGATGACAGTGGTGACTTGTAGGAATTAAACCGACGGACTATCATCACACACAGACGTGATTGCAGATAGGCTGTGGGAAGGGCATAGAAGACACACGTTCTGAGTTACTCAACTTGCATCGAGTCCCTCGACTGTACGATTCACGCGGGAGGGACGTGCCTAGGATGGTATGTTTGTTCTCCCCACATCTTAGAATCTGTCACCAGTGCCTTATATATCAGTGGCCAAACTATTCTGTTGAAGGAGAGAATGAAAAGCAGAAAGGCTACTTGTCTCCTAAGATCCATCCTCCCCTTCTTCCTCAATAATGCAGCATGCAAAAATTATTGGAAAACAGTAGCCCGGGACAAAACTGCGTTCCCCAGACTTCTTTGACGTTGGATGTGGCCACGTTATTAAATTCTTACCAATGGAATGTACATGGAATTGGTGTTGACATTTTTCTCAGGAAATATTCTTTTTTTTTTTTTTTAAAGATTGTATTTATTTATTCGACAGAGATAGAGACAGCCAGCGAGAGAGGGAACACAAGCAGGGGGAGTGGGAGAGGAAGAAGCAGGCTCATAGCGGAGGAGCCTGATGTGGGGCTCGATCCCATAACGCCGGGATCACGCCCTGAGCCGAAGGCAGACGCTCAACCGCAGTGCCACCCAGGCGCCCCTCTCAGGAAATATTCTTAAAGAGAGAGACATGGTTTTCTCCTTCCCATTTGTCCTTCTGGCTAAGATAAAACAGATACATAGAAAAAGGTTTGGATCTTGGATGACAAGCTGAAAGCTAGGTGTTGAGAATAGCAGAGCCGTGAAAGTGATGGAGTCTGGGAATCTGATGATATTCAAGCCTCTGTAGAAACCTTGAACCGCTCTGTTAACCTACGCACAAGAGAGAAATATATTTCTATTTTGTCTTAAAAATTATTGCTTTTAGTTTCGTTTTTGTTGCAGCTGTGCCAAATATAAGGGAACATTAAAATGACACACGATCTTCACAACTTTTCTTTCAAAGAGCAGCTTATAAAAATATTTTGAGCCTGGTTGCTGTAATCTTCACAATTATATATGGCATATCTGATTTGGGGGATGGCCAGGGGATGCCTGCCCAGTTGGCCAATAGTTAATTTTTAACAGGGCCGGTAATTTTTCTATAAATACATGCAAGTTTTGCTAAGGCCATAGCTTGAATATTTTATACTAGGTTTCTACACTGATCCTTTTACTTTCACCGAAAAATTTTATGTCTGTTCTTTACACGAGGTTATTAATTTGCTGTGAGTGGAGTGGGGTTAAGGAAACATAAAAAGAGAGCCAGTTGTTCCAAACCATTTATTTCATAGGAGATATATATATATATTTGCCATGGGTTTGAAAAACACAATTGTCATATATTAAATTTCTACATATTGGTAAACATTAGAAGAATAAAGGCTGGGAATTTTATAAATTTGATAAAAATGTAAATCCAGAAATCCAAGACAGTCAACACATCTTAAACTGGAAAAACACAAAGAAAATCACACTAAGAAACATATTAATTACATTTCTAAAAACAAGGGATAAAGAGAAAAATCTTAAAAACTGCCAAGAAATATATATAGCAGAACAAATACATAAATCCAATTTCTCATCAGCAACTATGCATGCCAGAAGGATGGAAAGTGCTGGAAGAAAACAGAAAGTAAACCTATACTTCTGTATGTGACAAGAATATGTTTCGAAAGTGGTAGCCTGGATTATAAGAACTGTTAAAAAGATAAGTTCTTCCGACTGAAGGAAAATGACAGCTGATGGAGATCTGGATCTGCAGAAAGGAATGAAAAGCTCTATGAATGGTAACTATAAACTATATTTTTATTTGCAAAGTTCGTTAAATTTCTGTAAAAAGCCTCAGGGAGCGAAAGCAAAATCATACTAAATGCACGCTCTAACTCAGCGACCTTTGCGTGCTGCTGTGTCGTCAGCGGCAGAACATATGGAATCGTAACCAAAGGCGTAGCCATGGGAGTATCCTCGCTTGGAGAATTTACGCACGTGTTATGGCAAATCTGAATTCTGAGTGTTTAGAGGTCTTGGTTTTCAAAGGAGAATACTTTCAAGGGAACACAGGGAGAGACCCACTGAACTATCCTGCAACTGTTTCCAGGGTGCTTTGGGCTTCTTGTGCCAAGGGACCATCAGGCAAGAAGAGGAGCCTCCGTGATAGGGATAATTATTTCTCATCACAGGAGGAGGAATTGGTCAATGGGGGTAAGAAGGAACGTTTGGCCTGCACGTGGTCCACTTTGGCATTCCCTTGGTGTGCCTTTGCCCCATCTAGATGGTAGGTGGACAAATGCAGCAGTGACAGTAAGAAGGGCATGGCGGCTATGGCCTCAGACCCTTCCAGAACGAATGTATCATGCCATTAGCTAAGCCACCAGGAGTAGTAGAGGTTCTAGCAGAAGGTGCGAGAAATCTCAAACGCATAGCAGAGCAGGGAATGGTGAGTATCACTTAAAGTCCCAGACAAACGGCAGTGTGTAGGAGCTGGAGTTTCTCCATACACCTTTTAGAATCCTGAAGTCCTCGGAACTTACAGGAAGAAGGGCATCTGAGCAGTGCAAGGGGCAAAATCTAATGAATGCCAGCAGACACCTGCCACCCAGATCTGTCAGGACCGAAGGACTGTTTCCTCACAAGTGGGGAATCCTGCTGGGTGACAGAACTCAGCTGTCAGCCATCGCCTGTGATTGGCCTCCACGAGAAAAAGCCGCCTCACCCAAGACCAGGCTTCCTTCCCAGGGGCAGACTGCAGCCAAGGGGCTTGGTAGGAGCCAAAGCAATGAAGGAGCATGGCTAAGCCGTCCGGACTGAGAATATAAGAGGATTTAGACGGATGTCTCTATCTGTTAGTGAGGAAGAGGAGAGGTTGGGTATATAAAGGAGTGGGGGAGGAAGGACTAGAGAGACGGTCTGTGGCTGAGCACTACCCTG